>NC_090289.1:56772500-56862500 GCF_037392515.1 Haliotis asinina
GAAATACAGAATCGGGAAATATATATGACGTCATTCTGTGTAAGCGTTTTGGTTAACTGTACTCTGATGACATGAAGGCGTGGTAGTCTACTGTAGCAGACAAATCAATGCAATGCGGGTACGAGCGTCAGCATGATGAAACAAAACAAGAAAGATAACTGCGGTAACAGGGATTCAAACTCATAACCATGTCTTACCCAAGGTACGCAACTGGCCAACCCTAGGTCTCCCCACGTTTGTAGCAAAGAATGGTTTTACATCGCAAAAACGATTGAATATTTAACAGAATGCCCGTGTTTCCATTCTTATAGAAACAACATGATGGCAAGGTCACAACGCCGATAGGTAAATTGAGAACGAACGCGTGACTGTAACCGTATGTATTCGTGCACAACATACACTCCTCAATAACAGTAATTGTGAGAAATGAAACAAAACCATATTCATAAGAAATACAAAATTAAATAAAAGAGAAATGTATTTGAATGTTTGAAATTTAACCGAACGAGTACTGTTTCCCATCCGCATTGAACTTGCGATAGATATATTCTTTACGCATACTGTGCACACCCATTTTGTAGTTTCGAAACGAATGTCGGAAGATGTCATACCAAAAGAAAGAAAACATGTATACAAGAACAGCAACGGAACTTGAGATTGCCATATAATGTTGTAAAATCATACATTGAATTGGCGAGGCATTTGGGCCTGACGTAAGATTCACTATGTTACATATTCAGCATTACTGGTGTAATTTGTCCCAGTGTACCTGTGATAATATTACATCATATATCGGTACTCTTAAAGCATCAGGCACGGTGCTTCGGTGACTACGAATGTGGTTTCCTGTTAATATATGTTTTGTGTCTGCTTCATGAATTAGATTCCCACTTAATCAAAAACAATCATAGGAGGAAACCAGCGGCCTGTCTTTGGTCAAGAATTAAATAACACTATCAGGCTCCGTTAATGTGAGCATTAGGGAAGTTTAGAAATACTTCTCACACAATACCATACCGTGTACTTGGTTCATATTGTCGGAACCAAGAAACATCATGTACACAGCAAGTGATGCGACACAGGCAGGGCCACCAACGATCTTCATCTTCGGTACAACAAGGTCTGTGAAGCCGCTGACACCAGACTAGCGAAAATCTTCCTTCTGGACAGGCTCCTGGTTTGGGTCGAACTTACGCAACATACATCGCCCCAGCTACATGCATTCAATAGTTTATAATTTCGCTTCATGTTTAGAAGTATGTGTCATCAAGAGGAAGTATAGAACGTCAACGGGAGAGGAAAATACAAGTGCACCCCGTCACCAGGCTTTCTCATGTTAGGGTAATGTCCCCACTGACGTGAATTAGTGGGGATGGCATCGCAAACGACCCTCATCATAAAGCTGCAAACCAAAAGGCACTTCCCCGTTGATGTCATCGTCGCGACTGGTCAGTGTGAGAGTGATACTTCAGTTTAAATCAAAATCAGTATCATGCCTCATTTAAAGCTGACAGTGACAGCTTCTCAGTACCTTTGATCTCATTTGCATATTTTCTCATTAAATGAAAGTCTGATGTCGCAACGGCCTCTTTCTATGGAAATGCAGCAAATTCACCTGTGGGATATGGCCTGTTGGGTTTGGATAAAGTGTTACTCATTGTGGTGTTTGATATATGTGGTAGATAAAACATAATAGAGGAATGTGGAAACAGTGTCTTTTATTCGCAAATACTTCCGTGAGTACACACCACTCCGAATTTATGAGAAATATCAGTTGCCATATGCCAATAAAGCAAAACAAGCAGAAAGCCGATGTGGGAGATTCTTATGTTCCTGAACGATGTGCTGCACTAGTATCAAAAGTCTTTTCAAAGCAAAAATAATGATTTGTCCTGCTCGTTTTTAGTTCAGAGTTTCCTCAAATGTTATTTGTAAACAACATACAATGTACGATGGCAATGTGGCACAGTGTAGAGCAACGTTGTGGCTGTATATAATGTTCTCTTATGGTTTCAGTAGAACGCAGTCTTGTTGATTAGTTGATGTATTTAGAATATCATGGGTCTTTATTTCACAAACAGACAAAGGGTGACCGTGCAAGCTTCACAGAACTTACGTCCAGTGCAGCTTGTATGTCCTTGGTCGAGCGAGAAAGCACGTCTCATATTCAGCGACCAGTATACAGTCACGGACAATGAAACAGGAAATTCACACACCGAACACCGAAACCTGTCAGACCTAAACTGATTCGAACTGCTGGACGGGATGTCGTTACCGTGCGATAGTGGGGCACCCTCCAAATATACGTTATGAAAAGACATATTTCCTTAATTCCATAACGATTTGATAATAACATTTCTTTCACATGCCATGACATGCACATGTGCATTCAACTTGGTTTTGAAAGACATACAAATTATCAATCGTTTGTTTGTTGTTTAAGAATAGCACACTTGATAACATGTCTTTTTTCGTATAATTGCAAACATACACTTTGTTAAGTGAATATTGTTTGTGTGTTGGTTGTGTTTCGACTAACACTAAGCTTTTCGCAATGTGGCGTACAATGTAGAAATGTCTACTCCACTCAGGAATCGTTTGGAAGGCTGTGTTAAAGTCTGAATGTTATGACCGTGAGCACAACTATTTAGACCAAGAGTCGTGTGTCTTACGTTGCAATCATCCGATATGGTCTCCTGATCCCAAGAGGTGAGTGAGTTTAGCTTTACGCCGTTCGTAGCAATATTCCAGCTATATGGCGGCGGTCTAAAGATAATTGAGTCTGGATCAGACAATCCAGAGATTAACATCACGAGCATCAATGTACGCAATTGGGATACAATAACGTGTCAGCCAAACCAGCGAAACTGACCACCGGTCAGATTCGTGTGAAATGTGGACACACTAGGCTAGGTTATTGCTTGCTAGGGTTATCGAAATTTATATGCCCAGTTGGTGGCCCTTAGGGTCATTTGGACTATATGAAATTGTGTCCGGGGCTGAATACTCTCAGCAGAAAAAAGACGTAGTTACAGTTTATTTATGAACTGCAGACAACATTGTTTAAATATGAATATCCCGCATTACAGGAAAAAAAGGCTTCCGGCTGGAACACTACTACACTTACAGCGGGATGTTTCATCTTGGAATACACACAGCTTACGCACATTGACTATGGAACATGCCCAGCCAAATCATAGTTGGTTACAGTGGATTGATTCCATGATGAATTTGTACTTGACACAGTCTCTCGGGCTTTTCGTTTGTGAATGGAAATATGACCCACTGACATAAGTACATTTCCGGATGATCGATCGTCCTCTGCAGATGCTGTTGTTCAACGTTTAAACAGACAAACTAACGTTTGTTATTTGACTTTTTCTTTTTCTTTTCCTTTTTCGTTCGGGGTAAATTAATATAGTGATCATGTTTCGGCAGGGGTATGTTACGTTTTCTTGCAAACACGTATGGAAGATCATACTCGTCACTATCAGACTGTATACTTAGCACTGATGAATCGGGTACAACGTCTAAGTACATGTAGTGATCTGGTGGTACCGTGGCTGTTGATCTTCCCTGAACAAGTTCGTTGGTATTAACATACATGTCACTCTGCGCCTGTAGTGTAGGTCTTGCCTCGGTGGGGCAGTGTACGGTGTCTAAGCAGGTGTAGTGATCTGGTTGATTGAGTCTTCCACTTCCAAGTGGCTGGCCGACCCAGCAGTTCGAGTAGATGGCTGTGTCTGGCATAATATTTATGTGCTGTGCATTACAACGCATGCTCGATGGGCATATGCTGTGTTCAGACTCATGGCCTCTTCCGCCATCCTCACTGGGATTAGTGTTGACTGTATCTGACATGATACCCCATATCTCGGGTGTACACCTGGAGGGCTGCTTAGCAGACGGTGCATGTGTTTCTTTCTTCCCTTTAGTATTTGTACGGCTTGACCTGACGCCAGCTGACGGTGGTGGTCCCTCAAGATCTGACGTCAGGTTGTCCACGTTGACGTAAAATGGTTCCGACCCTTCTTTATCGACTGATTTCCTCTCTGGTGATGAGACGCTTACATCAGTGAGCGAGTTATGGCCTGATATTAGCTTTCGTCTGGAAAGTATTAAGTTCGCCCCTTCAGATTTATAATGTTTCCCTTTAAAACACATATGCGTGAATACAAGATGTGACCTTCATGAGAAATACTGAATGTTACTTTCAGTTACACGAAACTCGAGTCTCTGAACTTGTACACGTACTGCCACGAAAGTATTGTCAATCGCTATATGGCATTAGATTTCCTTAGAATCTATCCAGGCAATTATTTAAGGATGGTTGTTATCGTACGTTGATGCTATGATTGTATCTCTTATTAAAATATGATTCAACAACTAACCGCTTGACGGTGAAAGCGCACGTGACGAGAATCACCCCCACGATGCACGGGACGACGACGACAACGAAGACGGTGATGTCTGAAATAAAGGACATCTCTACATTATCATTAAGTCCTGTTATGAAAGGAAACGATCAGGAAATATATACTACGGGTGAACATGAAAAGTAATTGTGATTTGAATCAATATCATATCATATTCAGAGGGAAAACAATAAAGGATCACAAGAAAGCACAAAAGTTCCCTTATTAAGTTGCTTGTTTCCAGGTTTCTTCACAAGGTATTCGATACACAGCTAGTGAAGACACCTTGGAAAAAATGAAGGAACACTTGTCCTATATCAAGAGATCATTTATTTTTTCCCTCAGTACATATTGTTGGCTCCCCAAGAAGAAATTTATCTCGAATAAAGAGATCACAACAATGTCCAGTTAAAATGTAGCATATTAATAAGGAAGCTGAACTCACCAACAGGAAGTGTGCATATTGTTTTACAGTTTTTCTGAAACTAATCCTAATGTTCACTGTGTGTAATATGAATATCAGGACTGTACCTATAACACTGTTCTAAACAATGTATCTAGTCGTTAGTCATGGGTTTTGCAAATTCGTTATAATATTGATAAGTATGTGTGTATGACTTACGTACATATATGTGTAAACGTGTGAAGCATAAAAGAGGAACATAAAGCAACCTCTTCAGTATGACATTACAGAGCGAATACACACACACACACACACACACACACACACACATACAAACGCGCACGTGCTCACACAAATGCAAAAGTACGAAAATGCGGGTTGGACAAAAGTTAAATGAACAGATATTCAAAAATACTCACTTATTTCCATCTGTGGACATGCCGTATGTCCTGCAAATACATGGAGCTATCCCATCTGATCACACACTGCACTACAGGCAACCAGAGGTTATCAAGCACCGTACGTTGTTTCACAACTCTCTGAATGTCCGGGTACAGTAGGCATAGGCATTTCGGAGATATATACTTGGAGATTAGGTTAATAGTTATAGTAATAGTCAAAACTTTGATAAACACTTTAAGGGATATCTGCGTTATGCGACATAGGAAGAAAAACTGCGTTTCGAAAGGGGGATATTTGCATTGGTTTGGGGTTGTGCATCTCAGATTGACAATAACACATATAAAAAATTGATGTGATTTCTACTTTGAGTGCTTAATTGTTTAAAGTGTAAATAATGACCTATGCTGATCTCGACAAAATATACTAACCATACATGATGTACCCTGACTGACATGGTCGACATATTCAACAATATAGAAAATATACCAAGGTAGCAGGTCAGGGATTGTTTACCTCCTATCAGCCATAGTGATGTATGTAGTTACACCTTCACCCAGGTCACATGTATTGATTCTATTTCAGTTGCTTTAACAACAACCCATAGGGTGTATTTATATGGTGCACAGATGCACACATCCATGTAACTAGTACATGCTGAAGGTAGTTGAGTCCTCCTTGGGCAATGTGTTTGCGTGTCCATCTCATGGTCATCTACCATCGGACGAGAGTGCTCTTTTAAGTGCATGGGGTTTGTACTGCTCAGTAAGGGTAGTGACAACACCGAAAGAACCCAATGTCATGTTAGCTGTTTTGTCAAGGCGGTACACAGCTGGTACTATTAGTACACTTTCCCAGTACTGATACATGTAACACATGCATGTCTTGTATAAATTGTGCTCATATTACCAGTGCTATTTTGGCATAAACGGTGGTCAGGTAGACTGGCTATAGCAGCGAATGCGTTCGCTCGTCTCGCCGAAGGGCCGGGTTCGATTCCCCACATTACTACAATGTGTGAAACCCATTTCTGGTGTCCCCCGCCGTGACTAAGAACTGCGTAAAAGCATACTAACCCATACCTAGGTCATGGTACCTTTATGAAGGTCAAACGGGCTTGATCTTACCATATTAGTACCGAAATTTAATATTGAGAGATAACAATGTGTTCAGTGTCTGACACCATGATAAGCAGAGTAGGGGCACTATGTTCTGAAATGCACATACCAATGGAAGCCTGCCAGTTAAGAAGACGGAGTACTAACAACTCGAGCAAATGCATGTAGCAGCTTTAAATCACGGCTCTACTACACTTTGTATGGGCGTGGAATTCATAGTATATGCATCAGTGGAGACAGTTATGATCACAAAGCCTTGTCGAATTACTCAGATTTTATTTTCTCTCAAGAAATTATATGTACAAGAAAGAAACTGAACACAATTTAGTTTACAGTGTATTCCTGGGGACATTCGGTTGTCATATAGACTGATTCAGTTATCAGTAACATGTGTCATACATTCGTTAAAGGGACGTAGAAGTAGTACATCATTAGACATGTCAAAAAGAGCACACATGGAACCAAGGGGTCTCACACAGTATCTGGCTCAAATTATTCACATTGTTCACACGAGAACAAGAAAGACATTCGTGACCTGACCGACGATAGTCATGCTATGGAAATTTCTGTCCTGTTGGACAATGATGGGACTGGCAGGACCCCCAAGCCTCATGACGGAGAGAGTGCCCAGGTTCGCTGTGAGGAGCACAACCCCTCTGACACGTCGGCTGGATAACGTAGAAGGGTGCAGTATTAGCGAGGTTACGCATCTAGGGAACAATGCTTGGTGGGTTTCACTACGGAGAGTTGCCCTGTATAGATGGCCTACTAGTAGAGATGTCCCAGTGGTGACTGTTATCCTGACAAGCCAGACTTAAGGGTTGTTACACTTATTCATGTTAATCCGTTCAAAACTTATGAGGGCATATGTATTAACATACAGTAATTGTTCATAGTTATAAATAACAGCCATTTCTTCCTGTCAAGATACCAACAATCGCTGTCTCTCCAATCAGGGCACATGGAAAACACAATATATATGCGTATAAGAGAATAATGTGTACTTTCAGGCAACGTGTGACCTTCCTGTTTGCGACAATTCAAAGCCATTCGACATGTCATAATGATTTAATTTAGTTTCTGGTAACAAAGAACTCCTCGCGGACTGTATGTAATAAACTTGTGATCAAGCGGCTCTGGAAGGTGTAGGTCATATGAACAGGCGCACGGAACTGAGTACTCGCTACATGGTACCTGCAGCCTCCTATCGCAAGGGTCGGTATCAGGATCGGTCTGGACATCGTAGATACCCTTGTATGTCTGATCCAGAGACGGTGCTTCCGAGGCACGGTTCAGTGCATGTAAGTAGGTGTAGAGACCGAACGCGTCTGATGTCAATATCCGCTCCGTTGTCGTGTTTTTCAGAGTAATAGGTAGCTGTGGACAGTACGGACTGGCGCATTTGTCCTATGTAGCTTACGGAATCCGTGCATTTTGTGGAAATGTGAACGAGTATCTCGTAATAGCTATTTTATGACTGCCCACACTTACAGCGACCAATTGGACCCGTGCAGGATCTTGTACTCTCTTGCACCTACACAGTCGCCTGGAAGCTTGAAGTGAGGATGGTTGACGGTTACTGGTCCATTGTGAAGCCATCTATCTTGCTATAGTAGTCTGCTTGTATTTGCTCAAACGTTGAGGTGTACATGTCCCTTCCAAAGGAGGAACCGGTGCAGAAAATCATCGGTAACGGATTTTCAGGTTGCAGATCAGGATTATGTTCGGGCACTGAAGACATTGAGGTTAAGCTTGCAGTCAGTGTAGACGTCTGAAGAGACTGTGTCTTTCTCCTGAAGCATCATAACGCAACATTGTGTCAAAAGCCTCTGTTAGAATTTACAAAAAACATAGCATAGATTATTAGATTGTTGAACTTAAAGTATATAAAACTGGTGACGGAAAGGAACGATTTAGGTCTTGTTCCAGAAAATAGAAACACTCACGTGCGATTATAATTACTGCATATGATACAGATGTGTGTGTGAGAGAGAGAGGGATGAACGGCTTCGCGACTTTGAGCAGTATTTCAGTGTCAAAGTGATCTGTGAAGACAGTCAGAAATGACAGTCCCGAACGCTACCATGGACAGCAGCAGTACCACGTTACCATAGAAACCAACAGCAGGAGTGTGTGGTACTGGCAGATGAAGAAGAGAGGCGGCGAGAGTACAATGGGATATCAGGCACTGAACAACTTGAAATCGTCCTTACATCTTGACGATGACGGCAAGCATGGCAGCTACAGCAAGCAACATCCCAAGAATGACACACACCACGATAACATCTGAAATACATAACAGGAGAGTTGTGTTCATGATGATTGATTAATGGCATGTAGGTGTAACAACAACTGGATACCATGGTGATTATATATTGTGAAAAATTTAATTGTGGACAGTTATGTGAAACGAAAGGTTTATACTGTACTTGGTGATGTGTTTGGAGCCACTAGTTCGGGGGATGTTTGATTCATTGTCGAAGACTCTGAAATGAACACACTAATTGTAATCCAGTCTGTAACGTAAAAACAGACAGTTGGTTGTTAGAGTTTCTGCTTATCTGGAAATCTAGAATAGTTATTTTTGTTATTAGTTACTGAGAATATCGGTGGCGATGATGATGATGATGATGATGATGACTGGATATACGGAATGTACTTTCGAGTATTAGTAACAAGCAATTGTATATACGTACCAAATGACGATATCACGGTTGACGTTTCGACACATTGTAAACCTGGGAAAAGAGACGTTAATGGTGAATTACAACATATCTTTTCCCAGTGCTTTAAGACGTATGAATGGCATAAATGTACAGACGCATTCATTAGTACTATATTTACAATGCACAGCTTTATTCTGTAATTGGAGCAACTGCAGAAATGAAACTACTTCATCATTAAAAACATGACTGTACATTTCTGTGCAAAACCAATCTGAAATGCGTAGACTTTCCCTGCGGAGTGAACAGAACTTACCATTTCTTCCCCAAACTGTAGAAAAAGAAACATATAGAAGTTAGAAAGTTAGAACTTTCATTTATTCTAGTTTCATATATTTTAAACATATTAAATCAGCCAGACTAGTCAAATTGTGGAGCAAGGAGCATTCACTGTTTGGCAAGATCAAATCGCTATGTCACGTCTTGACTCTGCGACACGGAACATCGCCATTGAAAGAATGCATGCTGGAGATTACCTTTTTATGTTACCAGGCGTCTGAGAGTTAGTTTGAACAAGATATCCTGGCTTGCAACTCATTGCAACCAAACAGGTAGTACCAAATGACCGTACCCGTACAGGCAGACGTCGGGTAACCAGTGCAGCCTAAGATCGTTACATCCGGGTACTACAGTTACCACGGATAAGAGCACAGTAGTCAGGGTGTCTGGACTTCAGAGAATATCCAGACAAACTGTACGGAACAGGTTGAAGGAGATTGGTCTGAGAACCAGGAAACCCGACGTCGGGGTCGTGCTACGTCGTCACCATCACCCTCAGCGTCTCCGTTATCTAAAAGTATCCACTTTGTTGTAGAGATATTACCTACTTCTGAACTGGTGTAAAATGTCATGCACTAAAGTCTGTTTGTGGATGAGTTATACATGTTTGAAAATACAACATTTTCTCAACAAAATTTCTTGTTTATGCGTTTCGTTTTTCTTGGATAGTCTGGCTAAAAGATACCTCTTTTACAAATGAATAATAGAACAAACCAGAACAGAGTTTACTGGTAGTTTAGATACTGGGGTTCCTTCAAACTCCCATATGCAGTATAAATGGCAAATATATAATGTCTACAGAGTATGAGGCAGGGCATGAATTATTAACGATACATATGTGATCGATACCAATGGTCGACAAAGGAACTAGCTCATACTTCAGACGATGAGGAAAGAAAACGTTGAGTTCAAACGTCTTTAGTTGATGTTACACTATGGTATGACCACAAATTACTGATAATTTTAGGAATATGTTTAATTGGATTTCTGGTATAAACAAACTTGGCAGGCTTTCATATGCTTGGTTTCATTCAAGAGAGACAACTCCATTAATCCTTTTTCATTAGCTTGTGCAGAGTTATACCCTATTGTTTACTAGCTAGCAGACGACATTTTCAGTGATCCTCAGTGTGAATGATTTAGAGAAGATGGAATTGATTTTACAGCATTATAACAAGTTCACCAGATCAGCAAAAGTGATTTCAAGTAGACCAGCATCCCTTTGTCCTTTGTTTATCTATTGCAAATAGATGGATATGGAATTAAGCACCAGGGAGGCGCAGGTAGGCCCAGAAAACTGTCTGTCGGTGATACGAGGCGGCTTGGTATTCTTGTTTCTAAGAATAAACGAAGAAGGTACGAAAAGTTAGGGCTGGATATGATTGATAGAGGAACAGTAGCTGTCTGTAAGAAGACCATTAGAACTGGGCTGCATGCCATGGTTGAAACCTGCATTGTTGCCCATGGTGACGTGACAAAACACTAACTGTTCATCTGGCTGTGAATCTGGAGTTATGTTCTGCTAATATTCACATTTAATAGGTGAATAATGAACAATATGAGAAATTAAATTCTCAATACTTTCTGGTAATACTATACATTATGTACATGAATGGGGTGTGCGGAAGCTAGGAGTGGCGACGTATTTGGACGATGGCTGTTCTAAACGCTATGAGATCTGTTCTTTGATTTATTTTGCTTAATGCAAATGGGACGGCAACAGCTTTTTGTTGACTGCTTTACAAATGTATGTTTTGATTGGAACGAAAAGTATTCCCAAAAATAACGACTTATATGTTTGATTGTATAAACACCAACATGTGTTTAATATCATTATACAGAGCAAGTTTAGTACTTTGGACAATATTGTTTTTCCATTTCTGCACAAATTCATCAATCAAACGTTGTTAAACGCTTTATAAAAATAGTTTGAATCACCACAATCAGAAAGCAACCAAAACCATATTTAAATAAAACAGACTGAGCAAAATTGTCCCAGTTTTGGACTCCTCTTGATCAAGATTCTAACTTGATATGATCATAGTAAATTTTCATGACATGATTACTTAACTTTGTAACTGGGACCAATACTTTATAACTCTGACAAACCTGTGGACATATGATGGCCACCTTCCCAGTTTCCCATAGACAGCAACATTTCTTGATTTTTAGTGGATTTTCAGATATCGCTTTCAGGATCCGTTTTACAAAATTCGTCGACTGAATGTTACTCTGCTGATATTATAACTTAGGGGAATTGGTATACGGCCCTAAGACATATATTATCTACTTCCATACTGAAACATATAATTTGAAAACAAACAGCTGTATGGCAAGACGAAATAAATATATCGATTACAGTCCACCAGAATTGGATATGAAAACTGCTGTTTATTTTCATAAGCCCTTTCACGTACCATCATTGGAGATACACAGGTAGTGGTGCAAAGCGCTGCAGTTGGTCGGCGTGAACGTACTGCTTCCGTTGACTTTCGTAGCACAGTCATATCCGTTTGTGGTATCCGATAAGTCTGGGACATATAGAAAAAAAACATTTCGCACGGTTGTAAAAAAACATAACCCGCATCCTTACATCATATCTATCTCTTGAAAACCTCTGTTTAAAAGGCATAATTCGAAATCAAACTCATCCCTCATAAAGAAAAAAAACCGTTCAGCGTCATTCCTATCAAGGATTAAATCGTAATGCATCACTATACTTATTCAATGGCAATACATGACCAGATGACAGAATCACCCCTTGTAATGAGGTGTCACTCAGCATGATGTCACCCCTTTCAACATTAATATCTTCATTTATCGGTTTAGAACAATGGCCACTCTTATCTGCATGCTGATACCTTTTGTTACTATCCATTCCTTGTTTATCAAAAATGTGTGGTGTTCATACTTTTTCCAACACTGAATCGGGTGAAAATTGTACTTTATGATATCGACTCGATAATGATTTTGTTCACTACCGCAAATAACGATATTTCTGACGTTAAATCGATGTTACATTATCCGTGTTGCTGAAGTGTCACGGCGAATCATACAGCATTATGCAATGTAAAATCACCCTCCAAACGTATAGCTAATTATTTGCGTGAAACTGACACCATCTTGAACGTCATTTTGCCACTGATTTCAATGATCTTAGCTCCTTACAATTGTAAGTTTTGATTGTAACTTACAATGATCTTAGCCTACAATCGCTTTGCGCAAGTGGATTGTGATTGTAGCCGAAGCCTAAGACCGCAATCTTACGAATGTTCGATACTTGTAGCGATAGGATTGTTTTGTGCAAGTGGGGCCGGGAATATTGCTGAGCACGACGTAAAATGAAACTCACTCACTCACACCCTCCTGTTACTAAGACATAACTGAGCACCATATTCATCCTTGTGAAAACACTGCTCATCATCATAATCATAATGTATAAGTACACAATGACGGTGGCAGCAGTTGTAATAGTATGTCGATCAATAATGAACCTGATGTAACAGGTGGTTACTGAATAATGTCAGATCATCGGTTTTACTGAAGTTAAACAACATGGGTGAAAAAAACATGTCGAGTTGTCGTAATTGTGTTTAAGAAGCTATAATGAATAGAAAAAAACAAGATATCCGGAATAACAACTGAGAAAATATTTTACTCCTCCAGTTTGTCAGAATCCAAAGTTCCACGTGCTTCCTCAAGGCAGCCTGTAGAGCCCATCCTCCTAGACGTGTTCTCAAGGCATCGATACTGAAGATCGTGCCATGTGTTTCCTCACAGCTCGACACTGCTGCAGACCAGGTTGCAGGCTGACAGGAAGAATGGAATGTCGAGTTTTCTGGAATATAGAACAAACATGATATTCATAATATCTGTTATCCCACGTTATAGGTATATGCTATTTAAGTACTTGTAAATGTATGCCTGCCTGTTCATAAGAGTCTGTATGAAATAAACACACGTTATCCCTGAAACATCGCTCAGGAATTATGAACAATTTGAAGTTGTAATCGATCACTGCATTGTAATTTATTGCAAATTGTGACATGAAGACACCGAAATTAGACTGGCTCTGTTTCAATGTTAGAGTCACAGCATGTCTTGACGGACGTTTTATGCTTCATTCAATAATATTTTACTTTTTTATGTGGTAATATTTTTATATGACAGCTACAGGAGATGTAGTGCTACAGTTTGCTAAGGTATAATATCTAAATTAGGTTATAGTTACCAATACATTTCATATCATTGTCCAGCCACTCTTTCCTCCTTGGAAACGATGTTTCCTACCTAAAATATTTAAAGGAACTGTAACTTTCAGTGTAGGTGGATATTCACAATTAATACCATGACTTCATTGAGTGGCATTTAGAAAGCTGGAAGTCAGATAGAACAGGTATGTGTGGGTGGCAGCTTAATTCTAGAGCACAACGTTGCGATACACGACGTATCATACTTGAAACGATACAAGAACCTGTGTGAAGACACAAAGCCAAGCTAAATCAACCACCTAGCCCACTTAACCTCAGCAGCTTCCAAACATTTGAATTTTGATAACTGGTAGTGTACGTCCAGGACTTGGTGTACCCCTTTTATAAAATTAAATTAGCACGGCTCCCACGACCGAACGATATGACTACACAAAATACCATTTAGAAAATGGTCAAATGTAACACGTTTATATTTCATGTTACATTCTCTCAGTAAACTACTTTCTCTCAGTAAACTACTCCTTCTCGAGCACCAGGTAAACATGCACATAAAGACTACGTTCCACAGTGACGTCTGTAAATACTTCATTGTATCTAATCTTTACGGTTTTGCTCTTTTTACGTTTGCGTAAACCTGGCTGACAGCAAACGAACAACCAATCACGACGGCAAACTTGATGTGAATATGACACATCTGTTTTTAAAAATTGGCCCGACTCCGCACTTCCGTCAATCACAGTGGTATAATTACACGCAGAAATAAGCTCACAAGCAAAATATATACATTCAGTCGAGCAAGGCCAAAAGATTGTCTGCCCCTAGATTAACTCTTAAGACGTAATTTTTGTTTTATCTGACTTTGTTGACGACATGGGCGTTGGTCCGGACACAGAAGGGTCCGTTAACATCTAACTCTGATGAGAAACCTTCCATCCACAGTTAGAACACAATTTACATTTTCACAGTTGAAAGACTCAGTTTGTACAATTAATACATTTACCGTATTTATGACAGCGGTCCCTCATATTCCGAAATATTATTCAAAATTACATAGCCCAAATTTCAGCGGGTATTCAGCAGTCTGGCATTCTTATGCATGCCACAGAATCAGAATCCATTTGGTACGATTTGACATACTGCACAGTTCCCAAAGTAATGAACACAATATTCGTAGAATCGATTTTAGGTACAATGTACACCTACCGGTTATACGTGATTAATGAATAAACGAGGCATTATTAGTTATTTGTAATTACCGAAGCCGGTGTTTGTTTTGTACCGACTGTAGAACCACACATGGTCCGGCTTGGAGCATTAACACCACTTACGACTACTTAACGTATTGACAAGAGTTTGTTACCAAACAAGGGTTTTAACCGAAATCTTTCATATAATTACTGTTTTCGTAGTAAACATGAAGTAACACTTGAAGTAAAGGTACTACCGTAGCATTACGTAATTATAGTAGCTCTAAACCGAAATGCGTTATTATAAATCCGTTATAATAAATTCCTACACGTAATTTCTAAACATATCGTGTTGGTAACACAGAACCCCCGTCTATATGATGCTTGTATTTGCCGCATAAACTAGTGGTTGATATACAAAGCAACAGGCCAAGACACATGGACGATCCTATTCCCATTTGTGAGAACTCCCGGTTGTGAGACAGTGGAGTAGGTAATTAACAAAGAAAATACACCATACCCCATTATGTGACAAAATGGATTGTCACTAGGTTATTAGGGTCCAGTTGTGTAACTGAACCTTGTGACCAAAACGGAACACACATTACATCAAGACAAAATCACATATAGCGACATACAGAACATACAGCTTGTTGATACATGTTACATTATTATGACGTTTACAGGGACATTGGGAAAGAAATTGTCTAATGGCATTTAGTTCTGGACAGTAAAATATAATGTGACGTTCATCACAAACAGATGATGTATATAACACTGCCGATTCTTTTACATCTTTCAGTGTCGTAACGACGCCATGTTTCAATGGGCGACCATTTTGAAGCTCTAAATTTAGTTCAAACAGAGCCTATAGTAATAAGGTTATTTTGTGTAGCAAGTAAGGATCTAAAAAAGCAAATGATACGATACGCTCTGCTCTTGACAACAATGGGAAATTGAAATCAGCATTTGAAGAATATGAATTGTGCATAACACTATAATATGAAATTCACTTTGCCACTCCAGCATGACGTGATAGTCCAGTTTCATGTAATTCGTACGTGTACGTATATGCTGATAGGGTATCTACCTAATTCAGCGTAAATAATGAAATCTCAGTGCAGTAACTATTTTAACTATAATTGCCTCCTGTGGGCACTCTTCAGCAACTGGGCTGTTCCTACTTTCATTGTAGGGATGTGGAAGCACCACCTATGTGCACACAACAATTAATTAATGTGTCGCACAACTGGTCGTTCTCAAACAGGCATTACATTTTCTGGGGATCTTTTTCTCCTTTCGACATTTCTCAGTAGATTAAAACTTTTAAAACATGTTGATCATATTCGACTGACAAGGAACTGTGCAATTGTACGGGATAATGTCTGATGTTTTGCTCTCAACATACCAGCTCGCTTCTCCAGTTACCTAATTGAGCTGTTTATGAGGAAAATTAAATATCTACAGGTACTTACCATTTGTCTGCATGCTGCTTACTTCACCGGGGTTGATAGCCAGCGGAAGCCTAATCATTAAACATGTGTCAAGCCTAACATCTCTACTTTCCTATTATGTGTCAGCTTGAATCATGGTGTTTAATAACACAAATCCTCTTGTGGTGTATGTTCACAAATACATCGAAGATAACACGGACGCTGACCACATCATCGACATTGTTCCTAGTTTCACTACGTAAGATTCCGCTGACCTGGTTACCTTCAGGCTTGGTTCGAGTGTTCAATGCCTCGTATAACAATATTCATGTGATGTGACAGCGTGGTAACTACATGCAGGAGGAAAATCCGATCTGACACAGTTTTCAGATTTTTATCACCGTGTTGCCCTGCCACGCCCACGAGTCGTAACTCTACAGAGAGTATTTTGGCACCTGAACGACTGGGTAACCTGTGATCCGTTTGTGTTCAAGGGACTCTCACCTCATGTGAGGGACAGGAGGAGATAAAGCATTTGGGTAATTTTCAGCAATGGTACACTTGTAATGTTTAGTACTGTAGTAGTCGAAATCGTCTAAAACACTCTTCACATCTGACAATCGTCCATAAATTTGTTGTGTTTGTTATTGCCGCCCTCGGCAATTGTCCAGATACATGTAGAATACATATAGTCGAATCTGGATCGGACAATCTAGTGATGGACATCATAAGCATTGATCAACTCAATACAATGGGATACAATGAAATGAAACAACCAAGCCAGCGGAGCCAGTGCCTGTCGTATCAGAAAACTACTTACCACGACTTTCCGGGGGACCTTTCATGTCGTGTTCCACGCCGTGGCTAACCATATATATCTTGATGCCACTTTTGTTAACGACAGACAAGCAACAATATATCTTGATGTTGCATGGCACCTTTGATGAGAGAAATATGGATTTAATGAAACGATGAAATTGATTGTCCTAAAGTCTGCATGTTTGTTATGTATGATGCTATCAAATCAGTCAGCTGAGAAAACAGCTGAAAGAAATGTGTTGCACTTCGACATTTCCTGGGGAGTACACATCCATTTTTGCATGCTGCAGGGGATGCCTCTCAACATTATAGATAATCGCAGACATATTATTTACATATACTGTTTAAACATTGTTTTGAATCCTGCGCCTCATTAGACCACGTGCGGTAAACCGTAAGACGACAAATCGGGGAGGAAATATTTTGAGGATAGGCAGGACTGTAGAAACTTCCTTGTAGTAACCTGTCAATAAACACTGTAGGCAGTCGACGAGAGTTGACAACTCCTTCCATGAGCTATCATTTGAGAAGAATTAAGAAGCAAATTACACGGTGGGATCGTGTCGGGAAAGATATTTAGTTCTCCGACATGTAGAACCGCGGAATCAGAGAACTACGTATAATCCGCTGACTGGCTTCCCAACACAATTAATACTACGATACGGTGACATTTGGGGTCATTTGACAAAATATTTCCTGGCTAACCTCACAAGTGTGAAACCTGTTTTGAAGGTCGATACATGCAGCAAGATAGAGAAATGTATTAGAAATGCACAAGGAAGATATCAGTGTATCATTAGCCTATCCGTGATGAGTTTGCGAACTGACGAGCCTCTCCTCTGTTAATAACTTGATCCTGTGAAACTGCCTGTCTGACAGTAACGTCCAGGCATTAAACGATGTTGTTGACATGGAATACGTAAGGTAAATAAAATACTTGTAACACACACACACACACACACACACAACACACACACACACACACACACACACACACACACACACACACACACACACACACACACACACACACACACACACCTACAATGTTCTCTGTGGTCCCCATGCGTTTACAACAGTTCACTTGTCCGGCAAGTGAATATTCAGTTGTTTATAACTGGGAAAGTCACATGACAGCTATGGTGTCTTTAATTCTACTAATTTACACATATATGCTATATCCTTAAGTAATCATGGAAAATCACATGAAAAATGGGAACTGAATAACTCTAACTTACATTTCAGCTGTACAAATTTTTAGGAGGTTTGATTGCTCGAGATACATGTCGTCTTTCCAGCAAACATCAGATTATTTCTGTGGTTGTCCCAAAGAGAAAACAAAGAGAGGATTTCTTGTTCATCTGAACAGTGTTTATTATATGAGTGAGTGAGTGAGTGAATGAGTGAGTGAGTGAGTAGAGTTTTACGCCATACTCGGCAATATTCCAGCAATATGGTGACGGCCTGTAAATAATGGAATCTGGGCCAGACAGTCCAGTGATCAACACATTGGGAACCGATGTTTCAACCTAGTCGGCGTACCTGACCACCCGATCCCCTTAGTCTCCTTTTACTACACGCAAGGGTTACCGACGATCAGTTGTAACAGTTTATTATGTGTAAACTGTTTGTAACTCGTAGTTAGAGAAACACAAAGTATGTTGATGTTTATTATGATATAGCTGTCATATATTTTATGTACAAAGTTACACGCCTCTGACAGAGAAACATTATATTTTCAGTTTTGTAAGCATCAAACCAGTGCAGTAGGATTTCTCAAAGATGATAAATATCTGAGACCTGTGTCTGTACCATGTCCAGCTGGCACTACCGACTACCCATTGTCACACAAACGGTCACCGCTGAAATGACAAAACCACACAGTCACTAGAAATGGATGTTTTAGTCTTCACCTCTTACGTTGAACGTGAAGAAGTGATCAACAGTCTTGCTGTAGGGATACCTAAAAAATATTCACCTCTCACCCGCAGCTCATGTTCGCAACAACACACACGCATATCTATTTTTCCTGAATGGCTACTCTGTCGTAGGATTTATCCCCTGGTTTTCTGCCAAGTTTACGCAACGTCATATCATCTTCGTCGGCCCAGTCTGCTTCCTGTGTGGCCAGATGGCTGTATATCTGTGCTGGGTCCTGCTCCATATCGGTGAACTTCAGAAGGTTGTCATGTCCAATACGCAGTCTGTCATATCCGGATCCGGTCGGACGAGTGACCAGTCCGCGGTGACCACATGATGGCATGTGTTCCTCCCTGGTGTCGGTGTATGTGTAAGCGTTCGTCACCAGCTGTCGTGGCAGGCTTACAGCGGGTCCCCGTGTCTGTAGCTTGGTCCTGAAAAAGAGAAGAGATATACCAATCAAGCAGTGGCTCAGTGTAGAATGATTTTCACAAATGCTCTGCCAAGTCACATGGGTCGATGTATATATGGGAAGTATGATTTAATTGAATTACAAGTTGAATATTTCTCCAAGTCGATCTGTGAAATTCATGTCGAATTCGTCATGCTGCATGCCTAACATGCCTACTCGTCGAACCTGTACAACGATATCTCCATGACAACCTGTGAACTATTGATATTAATGTGATGGTATCAGTACAGCAATCAAACACCCAGTGCAGGTATTACTATAATGTTTGCAAGGACATGTTCTCTACAACCAGAAAGCAAGGGTTATTTATAACATCATACCCAATATGTGCTGTTCGCTTGCTACACAATCACATATGACATTACAGGAAAGGATAAGTTATTAATGTACACGAAATTGTGCTCACCGCTGCATGAAACAACAGCCCATGACGACGGCAGTGACGGCGAGCACTGCGATGAGACACGCGACGCCGATAATCATATATACCTTGTATTCAGACGTATCTGAAAGACAACCAACATATGTAGCTCCAGGAACACGAACACATCTACAAAGTTTACGATCATCTAAAGGACCACCTTACCATCACTGCATCCAAGCCCCTGAAAAACGCCGTGAGTGAATTAGAATAAGGACACTAATATCAAAGTATCACGATGTCTATACAGAAGATCACAAAAGACTAGATCACTAGTCACTAGAGGCATTATTTCCTTATCAGCTGCTTGACAACGTTGTGTCGCATTCCTCTCAGTGTGTGAGTGAGTTTAGCTTTACTTTTAGCAATGTTCCAGCAATATGTCTGTGGGAGAAGAGGGATTTGGTGTCACATCTTGTACATATGTGAGGAATCGAAGTCATATCTCCGTCGTGAGTTGATTTTAACCAGACGTTACACAATAATCTGTTTTGAGAGAACATACTAGGTTGGGCCGCTCTACCTTGTATTCCAGAGTGTAACAGTACATATCTCCGCTCATGATCAACTGGTTTCCGTGTACACTTCACTTGCAGTATATGGAACGCTGATGCCATAGAACACCAGCCTTGAAACATATGCCACACTACGAAACACGCGCAGTTGTGGCACATTGCGCATCAGAAGATAAGTGGAAAATAATGATGACACCAGGTGGTCATGAAAGTGAGAAATGTCATGTTGTCTTTCAGTGCAAATCACAAGCGTTGGGGTAGCCTCGTAGCTTAACACCGAAGGCACGGGTACGATTCCCCACATGGGTACCATTTGTGAAGCCCATTACCCCGCAGTGCTACTGCAGGAATATTCCTGAAAGAGTTGCAAATCTAAATTCACTCACTCATTCTTCATCTTAAGTGTTCCTCTTAAGGGTCAGTGATGATACAGATAGGAACTGATCTCGAGTAACTCGTGCTTGTCGTAAGAGGTGACCGACGCGACTGGGTGGTAAGTCACATTGACCTAGTCACATTGACACATGTCATCGTATCCTATTTGTGTAGATCGATGCTCATGTTGTTGATCACTGGGTTGTCTGGGCCAGACTTGACTATTCACAGACCACAGTCAAAAGAGATGAAAGATGACTGAGTGCGGCATTAAACAGCAAACAAACTAAACAAGCACTATATAACGGTATGTGTGCACTTATCCTTATAATCATTAAACAGCAAACAAACTAAACAAGCACTATATAACGGTATGTGTGCACTTATCATTATAATCATTAAACAGCAAACAAACTAAACAAGCACTTCATAACGGTATGTGTGCACTTATCCTTATAATCATAATACAAACCGAGGCTATACTCACCCATCACAAATCTATAGGCGCGTATATCTGCAATACCTTCACCTCAGGGTGTTGTCCACATATCACTGTGAAGCTGCGACCCGGTACACGAAACACTCAAGACATTTCCTCCTACAGTCATGTCACAGGTTCAAGAAAGAATATGATTTATTTGGGTTATGGCCCATGGAAATGATAACTGAAGTTTTAACACAGAATAGCACGGATTTGGGATTAGAGTATATCGCTCGAAAACGTGTTAAAGGGCTCATAGTTTTGTTATCAAACAAGGAACATTTCCAAACATATGTGTACCACTGGTATAGTGGCAACAATCACTAAATGGGCAAATGCATATAATTACTGAAACATCATATTATTAATAATATTATAGTCTAGGAAAGGTATATCGAAGTAATGCACAATGAAAGTATGCGACTAAATGTAGGTGAATATAAGTGACAAACAGCACAATCCCCATTGATGTTACAGTACTGTCCTGATGCCATCACAAAATAGGATGGCGTATGAATTGTTACGAGAATGTGATTTCTGTAATTTGTATCATCATTGATTAAGTGATAGTAATCATTAGGTCTGAATGGTTAGAGTTTTCACTTTGATTGGGGGTCACATTTCGTGTTATATACGTATAATGTCAATTGTGTCTTTTTAGCGGCAGGCCTTCTTGGTAGCGCTCCAGTTGCCTGGCCTTGGTAATCTGTTTCCTCCTTGCTGGAGAAAGTTCAAAGTGAATTGTTATGCGGCTCCGCTGTGTTTAGTTGTTCCCGATCCTGTGCCAGCATATATAGAGGCAGGTTGTTTGTTGTGATGACACACACACGGACTTAGTCTTTTCATCTAGCGTTCTGTCTCTGCCTATAATGGTCTGTTTGTCAACAATATCCTACCTACAATCTACATTCAAGATTGAATCCGGGATCTTCCCGGACCACTGAATATGTAAACTACCGTTATTTAGTATAACTGATCTCAACGTAAAATGCCAAGATTGTGTTGAGTTGATGTATTTATATTCTATTGTGAGGTTTTAGCGTGAACCTGTTGACCTGGTTCAGATTCGTAACCAGTCGCAGCTTACCGACATGGTTCATGAGACCTGAGTTGACATTACTGATGAAATTATCACCGTGTGTTTGATTGTTTGTTAAACAGGGAAATCTTTGCATGAAGCAGCATACATCATAAAACTGTCACCATATTTGAGACTAAAGAGCGACAAACCCCTTTCCACATTCATAAGAATTCTCTGCAGAATCGATTGTACAATTCGGACTTAATCATGAGTACGTGTTTGTCGCCACAGTACTACACCTGTATGTTATTGTCGTAAAGTATCGAGTGTGGACCAGACATTTCGATGATTCACGCCCAACGAGTATGCGTATTCATGTTAGTAATGGAATGCAATTGCTGCATGTGTGAAAATGAACTTCGGTCAATTACGAAGACTTGTGAGAAGTATGAACAATTCACTGTGATATGTTGAGTATTTGTTTATTGAACATGGACTGTACATGTTTCTGAAAAACACTTTTTCTCGTTTTGTTCAAAAACAACATAATTGTGAAATGGATTCAAATGGCTCCATGGGATACGTTACTAATCAATTTCCAAGTGTATCCGTGGTTTTGGAGACGTGAATTGAGTGCATAGTTGATTAACTCCCAACACAGACACATTGTCCGGGGAAACGAATTAGGTACCGCTTTGGGTGTGATGAAGTGAGCTTTTGTCAGTTAGTTGAATGTGGCCAGTCAGCTTATTGGGAGAAGCTTAATGTTGCGCTAGACTGGTTGGAAAGTTGTTTAGATTACTCGACAATATTGCCAGTTGATTTTATACCTATATTGTGAATGTTCAGCGTTGATTCATGAACATGTACCCACGTTGGGACAAGGACAAATATGGACAATGTGAAATACACAGTTTTGGAAGGATTTAATAATGAGGTTACTATGCCGTATTGCTTTGCACACAATTTGATTGCAAAGAGTATGCCCTTTACACTTGTTAGACTTGTACAGCAGAAGCCTTCTGTTAGGATAGCATTAATATATCGTCTCCTTAGTTAGTCAGATTGTTGTGTGATCCATTTCCTTGAGCAAGTGAATTTGTGTAATATACCCCTTTATCACACCCGTTATCACACCCTCATCTCGTAACACTGATCATCCAAAAGGGTTGCTTACTTGGCAGATTGATGTTTAACGTGGCACGACAGCAGTATTCAAGCTATACGGCGGATACAATGTGAGCTTGACCATAAGATCCCGTGGTTGCCTGTTAAGACATTCATGGGCTTCGGAAGACTAGCTCTTGCCCGGATCCTTAATTATGAAAAAGGGGAAGATCAGGTTTGAATGGGGTAATGAGGCAAGGTGTTTATGCGTACGTGAATATATTTTAACATGAAACTTAACTGTGTGACTAGTTTCCTCTCGACACGGTCATATATATCAGCAAACCCCTACAACCATGAAAGTGAAACAGTGATATAATTAAATCGAACTACAGTTGTGTCGCGATGGGATGTGTGTCAGGCTCACAAATTTGCTACAGGCGAAGTACATGAGTTGCGGAAATACTCGTAAAAGCCCATATTTTAATGTGAAGGTGTGAAGGGCAATAACGTCATTATGTCGTCAACATGTCTCACGAATCATGTTGGTAACTCAGCGTGTCTCATGAACCATGTCGGTAACCATAACATGTCTTATGAACCATGTCGGTAACCTTAACATGTCTCATGAACCATGTCGGTAACCTTAACATGTCTCATGAACCATGTCGGTAACCTTAACATGTCTCATGAACCATGTCGGTAACCTTAACATGTCTCATGAACCATGTTGGTAACCTACCAGCATGGAACTACGGATTGATTCTGGTGATCGTCAATCAAAACACATATGGGATGAATGTAATACGCTTTCTTGTTTGTGGTGACAACATAATATTTGTAAGTTCATATTGATTGTTGTCATTATCCGCAGGAATACAGACGCTCCTAATCCCAATTTTCATGCTCCAAACTGGTCGGACTCAACAAGGAGGAACCCTTATGTGCAGTTTGTCTCCATCCGTGAAATACAGTCTATGCAATAGAAAATGATGATGATTCAACTGCACAAATCTAGTGTAGATACGTAGATCCAATTCAGGATATAGAACGGAACTATCCGTTCAACCACTGTTCAAATGCGCCTAGTAAACGTATTTCACGTGCGTAAACAGGCCACAGCACCTCACCTTCCGGTTTGGCAATCATCGGTGCCCTGGCCTCACTGGACTATTTCCGTCACTTCAAACGCTAAGATACTAATAATGAGACACAACCAAGAAAAACCGAAGTAAATGAACATGCAGTTTTATTTCCAATGGTTTTAGCACTTAAGCAGTATTTGTGTCTATTTTGATGTATGAACGCGAGTGAGTGAGGTCGAGCGAAGGATTCAGAATGAGAGAGTGAGTTTATTTTTACTCCGCTTTTAGCAATATACCAGCGACTGTTGGCGGAGGACACCAGAAACGGGCTTCGAACTCGGATCTCCGGCGTGACTAACGAACGCTTTGACCACCAAACTATTCTACCTCCCTCGGGATCACGGTACACGGCAAGAGGGTGATATCATACCACTCAAACCCCACAGCATAAAGTTGGTACCTAAATACTTCCTTGCAGAGAAACACAGTGCACCGACGAATAACGTCTGCCGCATAAGGTGACTAGTTTGGCACTTGTCTAGGAGAATTTGATGCATACGCATTCTACCCCCAACATATTTACGCCTGCTTTAAATTTTCCCCAGAGAAACAGTCTCTTGTAATGGATCCATGCACAAGTAATGACCACTGTTGATCGCTGCAGTTTCCCTATCACCAAATTTTGTTGGAGAGGTCTGACAGGGTGGTGGGTAAACATTCCGGTCCTTGGATTCACTATCTGAGGTGCGCATACAAAGGTAGGGACTGGGTTGGGGAGATGGGTTCAATGGTTTCGCATTACAAGGCACAGCATACCCAGGGGGAACACAGGCAGCACCAGGATCCTGCACACGAGCCATCTTAACATACGGGGATCTCGAACGTGTTTTCATTGATTCCCTTGTATTAACTTCGTCCAGTTTCTCTGTTTCCTCTTCCGCCTCCTGTACAGTTTCTTGTGAGTCTTCCGCCTCATGTACAGTTTCTTGTGAGTCTTCCGCTTCTCGTACAGTTTCATGTGAGTCTTCCGCTTCCCGTACAGTTCCCAGAGGATATGCTGTTTCCTGTACAGCTCCCCGCGGTTCTTCTGTTTCGCATGAAACCTTTGTTCGTTCGCAAAATACAGCAAGATTTAACAACTTGGGGCTGAAACACAAATTCGAATGTTAGCACATTGCCTTCTATTTGGATAATATTCCAGGATCATTGGTGCTTGAAACGCACACAAAATCAGGGTTTAAGCAAAGAAGTGATACCTGACCAATTCTAATGCAGATGTTTTTTATTTTTTAAAGTCCTATTTCGAAGTTGGTCGATTCCAACTGGCAAATGTTCAACACGTTCAACTTACCCTTTGATAAATAGTAATAATGCAATGGTCACTACCATAAAACAAGTGAGGGCCACTGCAGCAATGAAGATGAGGCAGCCTGGAACAAATAGGGAATACGTAGAACATGGGTGATAGCAGTAAATAATCCAATATGGCCTGTAAACGGCAGGATGGACAATACCATGAGTGGATCACTTAACATACAGTAGACATACGGTAGTCTAGGGCTGCGTATTGGCAAATAACTTGTATTGCAATATCTTGCGATTCTGACACGATATATTGCGATATATTGGGAACTTTAGTATTTGACAGTAAGTGCCATTACTTGTACATGTCGATCCTATTTTCTAGATTAGCCCCTAAACATATGTCTTATGGTTCTGATAACGGCAGTCTCAAAAGTATGTTGCATAGTCGGGGATTCTACTTTCATTTTTTTATAGAATTCATAGTATTCTCACAGTAACATTTATACTTTACAAAGGAGATCCGTGGACGTGCAAGCAACTGTGCATAGTGTGTTGTGTCTATGGCACAACTTCTCAAGTACAGCGGCAGTCAATTAGGAAACGTGTTCACTACAACATTAAACAACTAGTAATTAATCAAAGATGAAGTTAGGGACAGACAGATTATTTATTTGTGTCTCACATCACATATAAAAACACAGGACACTAAAAGCACTAACACAGAGAAGAAGTGAGCGTCCCGTTTAGGGTTATGAGACGCTCTGGTACATCCCTTGGTCAAGAGCAGATTAGTAGAGAGAAGCATTTCTCTCCCAGCATGTGAATGTTTGACCACCAACTAAGTCGTAATACAAAGTTACTTTGTAGAACAAGATGGAGAGTACCATCGTACCATCCTCTTTGTCCTGTCGTAAATGCTATGGTCAAGCGCTGACGGATATTTTCTTAGCAGCTGGCGCAAGCTGACCAGGGCTACACCTTAATGAAATTCAAACCTTCTTAGAAATCATCTTCTGATAGTTTAAGATGATGTGCGACTAATGTGTGTGATAACCGGGGCTGTTTCCTGTACTAGTAGTACACGTTTACAGTTTACCTCATTTTACCCCTTTATTTCTAACAGTCATTAAAGGTAAGTGAAAAGGATTTTGATATTCTGATATTCTCTCATTTGCCATACTCTCTTGTCACGCTGCAACACCATATACTTTAGATGGCATTGATGTGTTTCCTTAACACGCACTGAATATCTACTGTTTGTCTGTAACCAAGGTTTTATATTACATTTCCAAGAACACATTCGAAGGCATAAGTTGACTTCACCATCCACCGTCAGTAGGTACAGTCCAAATGGAACTAAACTGTTCTTAGACAGCACACAGGCAGACTAATATTTACCTGCATGAGTAAGCTTGATATCGAAGGGAGGCTACTCTAGTCTGTCACATTTGCCTCGTTTGACTATGAAGCCGGCTGTCCACACAGTGACGAGACGAAACTCACCGACGGATTCTTACAAAATGAGTGAGAGGGTCATGGAAAAGGGGATGCCTACAAGCAGGGATTCAGTCATGACCTACCCAGTTGGCCTTGCTAATAAGTATTATTGTCTCGCAATGTGACCAGAGTTGAAGTTACTTTCTCGTGAGGCACTGATGTTTTGGCATCTCAA
This sequence comes from Haliotis asinina, assembly GCF_037392515.1. Classification (NCBI taxonomy): domain Eukaryota; kingdom Metazoa; phylum Mollusca; class Gastropoda; order Lepetellida; family Haliotidae; genus Haliotis; species Haliotis asinina. The sequence continues at coordinate 56,799,862 of NC_090289.1, forward strand.
AGTTTTTTAGATAATTCACATATTCCAGCAATATGGCTCAAGCTCCCCAGTTACTTTTATCGCATCGACCCATCCACAGGTCGTTGTAGACGGTTTGTATTTGTGCCAAGTAAGCGATGACTCGTCACAAAGTTATGTTACCCTGTCCAGTCAAGATATGTCTGTGTATATTATCGCTTTTATAGTTACACATTTCTTTACGCAAATGAACATATGTCACAGAATGCATTTTTATATTTGTTGTGGAGCTGTTACCGAAGCGCGACAGAGATTTAATTAATATTCAGTACATTTTTATAGAGGAAATGTTTTTAAAGAAACCATTTGATTAGACGAATATAATAGGCAAAACAAAATGCGAAATGTTCTGCTCTTAGGTATGGCAAAGGTACTACGAGAAAGTCCTGGACAAGTGACATGGAAGTAAGCATAGTGCTTAGCGATGTTACCCACAGAGTGCGGCGCCGGCCTGGACAGGGGCGGTGCTGTGTTGTAAATAAGGAAACTACTACCCCGTTGTTGTTTGTAATTTCATATTTATGGCATGTGCGAGCCACCCTAATCGTAAAGGGGTATATCCATTTGCTTCTTGTAGTCGGGAAATATGACACGTCATATAAACACGTGATCTACGATGAATACATTTGCATGGAACAAAATGGGATGGTAACGAAGAATCCTAACATTCATTACAGGTTATATACTGTACAGGTTATATTCTGTACAGGTTATATACTGTGCAGGTTACATACTGTACAGGTTATATACTGTACAGGTTATATACTGTTGTTTCCTTGATCATAAAACATCATGATTCTTGCAGACGGTTATGATCCGCCAGGAAGATGTGTGAGGCAGACGTATGTAGAATGTCTTACCTGTTTCTATGTGGCTGTTACACATCATACGTACACCTATTAAAATCACATGTCTTAAGATGTCTGATGATACCATTGCTCCTGGTGTGCAGGGGTGAGTTGACTGACTTAAGTGCACAACACCGACTTAACTGGCGGAAGTAGTTTCCATTACTTCAGTTTCACGATAATATGTCGGCAACAGATTGAACATTAAACAAGCTTTCCCTTTCCTACTGGTGTGATGTGTATGAACATGAAAGGCAGATCATAGTTTCTGAGTGTTTGTGTTTCATAACTGGTTTCTTGTGGGTTTTCAATTGCAGTGACGTGAAATTGTTGAACCAGGGATAATCTACAACGGTATATATGGTCTCCCTGGTTGAATATACTTATGACAAGATAAAGCAAATACGACCATTAATTTTATGATTAAACCTTATTTAAAAGTGAATAATACTTTTGTGTTTTTAACCTTATATCAACCTTTTATAAACCGGTTTTATGTCTGTAGATTATGATATCGAAACAACATTCTTTACCTCCCTGCGTTACGTCATTTATGAATGATGGTTTATGCGTGGTTGACCTGTAACCAATAACAACATTTACATGGCGAGGTACCAGTTTGATCAATATGTGAGCTAGTATACCTTGATGTTTAGCGACTTGATGGTCCATGCAGTCATTGAGAATTTCGGTGATTTGGGGACGCTCTACTTACATTGTGGCTCAATGGCCTAAACGAAGTTTATACTTGAGGCCTTGAGTGTTTGTAATTCCTGTTCTGTCTGTATGTGTACTGGAGATGATTCTACATATTTTGCCTCGAATTGTTCCAGGATATGTTTTCAATAATCAGTGATGGTCTTCAGATCTCGACATTGTCATGTGTTGTTTTCCCCAGATATTACGTATCTACAGCACTAAAGTCAAATGTAACACGAGGTGAACATATCTATTCAAGGACTTCTGACTATCACTTGTGTATTCACATATTAGTTGATATTTCCAAATACAGATAATATTGAGTTGCCGCCTTCAGCAAGATAGTACATACTCTTCGTGGGCACAACACGTTACATTCGTTTCGTGTGCAGTCGTTGTCTCCAGGTATAAACACTTGCGTGAGTCTATACAAAGTATAAGGGTATGAGGACTTGATGGGCGCATGTGATCCACGTGTGTTTAATATCAATATTTGATGTGAACTGCAGCTCCATAATAATACAGAAATAACCATGTAACAATAATCATTACTTTAACCTTTACTCTAAACGGTGAAACATTGATGCCATCCTCTGTAATATGAGGTACTCGACATTACGGAGTATATTCTTACTTCAAGTCAACTTGATGCACAAATCTACATCTGATTAAAACTTCACCCTACTTGGGACAATGGAAACATGACCATTATCTGAATCACATAACGTGTACCATGTAGATTATGTTGAAAATTGGACGAAATAGTGTAAGATGTTTATGTGTTTCAAAAGCACATCCACCCAGTAATTAAAACTGACCACAATTTTAAGTATTCGGTGCTGTCATTTTTTATCAGCATGACTTATGCTTATGTGTGCACCGATATTTTCAAATAGGTGACATTTGGTGCGGAATGAAGAGTTGATGTGTTCCGCTTCCTGTGCTGGGAAAAGTAGGTAGACAAGTTGGACAGAATTTGTGTTTTATTGTAGTTTCAAGGCCCGACTGTACCCCTATCTACATGGATTGGCTGGTGATAGCCTGGATATGTTTTTTTTTACATATAAGGTTGCTATAGGAGTCTATGGGAAACATTTGGTGTTGTGTAACCTCCAAATAGACAGCCTTTACAATAAAAGGGAAATAACTCTTGTATACCTGGCTGAGCATATTGCGATTGGTGAAATTGGAAGCTGTGCTACAAATACTGGCGAACCTTCCGATGATGCTGATCATAGCATCAAGCCAGCAAACGTTATGTCTTGCATATAAAGAGGAAAGGACATGTGTATTGTTTTCGTGTTCTTATTTATTGATATCTGTGGTTCAGAGAAACGTTGCAAGTCAATGTTGTATGGACTTACGATCTAGCTATGACTGTTCCATTGAACGGACCCTAGCTGAGACGCGATACATGAAATCTATCCATGAGTTAGAATATGGACCGTGTGTCGTCTTCATGCTTGGCGATATATGAGCACCAGCATGGTGGGCCATAAGCTTCGGTTACCCAGTCACAATCTCCAGGTACTGAGTCACAGGCTTCACGTATATAACCACAACATACAGCTGTAGACTCGCAGCCTTCACGTATATAGCCACACGATACAGCTGTAGACTCGCAGCCTTCACGTATATAGCCACACGATACAGCTGTAGACTCGCAGCCTTCACGTATATAGCCACACGATACAGCTGTAGACTCGCAGCCTTCACGTATATAGCCACACGATACAGCTGTAGACTCGCAGCCTTCACGTATATAGCCATACGATACAGCTGTAGACTCGCAGCCTTCACGTATATAGCCAAGGCTTACAGCTGTGAAGTCATTGCCTTCATCAACACGTGTAATTATCTTCTGATTATTCCTGTAAGGCGGCCAGGTAAGATAGTGTCATGTAAATAAATGTCTGTTTCAAAATACTGTTTTATGATGAATCACCATGACCTGTGTTCCAGCAGTATACTACCGTCACATAGGTATCACACAACCTTACTTCACATATAAGCTCTACACATCTATAAACATTCCTTGGCACACGTACCATTCATTCGCAAATATAAATCACTCGTACACTCAATTATAAATAACTTGACATTGCAACAACATGTTTGCACTAAAATCACTCAGCAGAAGAATAGCGGCATATCTATCCATTTAAGCCGCACATACGGTATATACCCTCAGTTCCTTATGTCCATTCTGTATGTATAACCCCTCTCTGCTTGATTCATATCCGGGTGAAATTCACTGTGGGTTTCCGCTCCAGGTCACAACTGCAGCGTCTGTTCATTGACACTGAGAGTTTCACTAGACCTACGAACACACCTATACAAGCTGCAACGATTGACAATCTCAGGAATACCGTTTTGGCCAAATCTGAAAGTAAAAATCATGATTAATTTTAATGCAATGTTCATACCAGAGAAATGTTAAGAGTGCAAAGGAATTCGTTGCACACGTTAACGTTAGGCCACAGTTACTGGATGTAAAATCCTTGCAGCAGCTGCTACATGTAAAGCCTCAGACCTCAGTTACTGCATTTAAAACCTGATGCAACAAGTACCGCATGAAAAACGTCAGGCCACAGCTACTACGTGTAAAACTCAGGCCATAATGCGGTGTATATCATTATGGTTTCCACATTTGCCTTTATGCATATATCTTTACTATTTAGAGTTTAGATTTGACACTTCAGGACTGCTCGAAGCTCCAGATGTGCAGATAACAAGTTACATTGAGGTCTGGATAAGTTTCTCTGCTATCGATATTAAGAAACATATCGGTGTAGCGATGTGTATATATTCACAACCGCACACCCGATCGTTCTGTTTTCTATTTTCATTTCGGGCAACATATGCTGAGTAAACCTTATCCCCACTTACACCGAGGGCTCACATATCAAACCGTAAATTACAGTTGACAGATCACGTGGGCCGGAAGTACAGTTTACATGCACATTCAGCTACAGAACTCTTCATACAGATATACGTTGCAAAGTGCACAGGACGTACCTGCTCTGTTTACAGAACAGCTGCTTTCAGCAGAACAGGATGCGCCGCCCTGAAAGAAAAATGACTTTTGCTAAATACAACGTTGACACTCAATGAGCTTTGTCGGCTCATACATCGCCAATTTGCTGGGTACAGGTAATATATAGGTGGAATAGGAAATCATTTATTATCTTCTGGTGTCTTTGCGCATGGCTTTGTTGCACTTGTACTTATAACAAAATGATTCCGTGAAATGAACAGGATGCCTACCACTGTGGTGTTGTCAGAGTGTTCTGTTGTGCTACGTTCCGTGGAGTTGGGCTCAGTGGAGGCTGGAGGAGATGTCGTGTATCCAGCTGGCAGAGGTGGAGACGCCACACAAACTGTTGTCACCAGTACGATCGATACCACACAGTTACACAGTCGTATTGTCACCATAGCTGACGAGGGACGTTCTACAACACAAAGAAGGCACACCTCAAGTAGGAGGGCACCTGCCACCTCTCATGCTCCTGCAGGTGAAACAATACATTTGGTGTCTCCAGATATCATTCAAAAGGACCAGGTACGATTGTGTTGGTAGATTTTAAATTCCGACACTTAATACCACCTCTGTGATGTTTAATGGCATAAATGGAATAATATGTTCGTGGTCGGCGCAAATCGTACTATGTAATAGGACTTGTGTTTAATATGTGCAAACTAACATACGCTAAGTGTACCTACTAACAAACACACTCACAAACACACACTCACACACACACAAACAGACACATCGAGTCGCACATACGCCGCCACAAACGCATACTAAATCAAGGACACACACAGACTCTCGCAGACTGACATACTCAAAAACAAAGGTGTTTAAGACACACACGCAACACTCTCAGATACACACATATGTAGACATGGACACACATGATGAGAGACAGGCACATACATATGGTCACAAACACAGACACAGACTCGCACATAGATAGAACCACGTTACGCCACTGACAACAACAAACACACAAGCATGGGGATCTATTAATCAACTGCTTATACGTAGATAGCGACACTCAGACGCAAAGGCACATTCAGAACGACACTCATACACACAAGACTCATATAATATACAACCTGACACACTCACACACATACTCAATAATATACATTTGTTGATTTATATATAAAGAATCTACTAATGTCAAATGAATGTTTGTGAATTGAAAACAACCTGCTTAAATCAAATCCGGACTTTCCTGATAAGCTACAATTTGGATTTCGAAAAAAGCATGGTGCTATTATGTCTGTGTTTACTGGCATGGAGAGTATACAATACTTTAACCATTGAGATTCCCCTGTCTTCACAGCCTTTCTCGATAATTCAAAAGCTTTCGACAGAATTTGGCACGATCGTTTCTTCTATAAGCTTCAGGAACTTGGTATTAGAGGAAATACTTGGAAACTGTTGCATCACTGTTATACCAATAGCCAGTCATTTGTTGCATACCATGGCGAGAGATCAGAAATGTACTGGATCAAACAAGGTGCTTGACAAGGGAGGGTTATATCCTTTTGGTTTTTTTTCTCATCTTTATTAACGACCTAATTGCATCATTAAGAGGAGCGAATTGTGGTATCCGTGTCTATGGCATGGATGTTCCATCTGTCTTGCTTGCTGACGATACTACACTCGTAAGTGCATACCCTAATTATCTACAGGCATCACTTGATATTGTCTACTCATACGCTTCTAAATGGCGTCTAACATGTAACCCATCAAAAAGTACATTCATCGTTTTTAGCAAAAGAAAGAACTATAATCTAAACTTCCACTTCAGCCTTTGTAACATACCAATCCCTGCATCAGAATTTACCATATATGGTGGTGTACTCTTTACAAGTAACCTCTTAACAAAAGCCAGGAGTCAAAAGTACTGTCAGAAAACAAGACAAAATATAAACTCACTTAGGTCTATTGGACTGAACGATTCTGGCCTATACCCAATCACTTGTGTTAAGATATGGCTCAGGATGATCCTTAAAACTATGGCTGTGAAGTACTACCAAACATTAAAGCCCAAGAAGCTGACACCTTTGAACAAACACAAAGGTACTTTGCTCGCCTTGTGCAAGGTCTTGATAAGAGATCATCATCAATATCTACTACTGCAAACTTAGGATTATGGTCACTAATTGGCTATATCGATAAATGTAAACTACTATTTCTTGGGAGACAATGTAACACTGAGTGTAACAACTTTGGAAAACACATCTTCTGTGCTGCTATTACAACTCTAATAAACTCTAACAACATCTGTGGTGATCTCCTATCAGTACCTGAAAAGTACAACCTAAAGGCATACATTGACAAATATATTGCTCAAGGCATATTTCCTCCCAAACCTGTATGGAGACGAATTTTGAATGCTACTGCACATAGTTATGAAGAACAATTATGGCGATCACAAACCTTCTATCGCTTAAATATGTCATTTTATGCAACAATTCACACCACACTCTCCTATCATACTCTCTGACAACTGGCATATAAACATCCTAATTACAAATTTTCCTTGCAATTTTGTGTCAAAATATCATCCGGAGGAATAATATCAAAGGAGTGTTCTCTCCGTAACAAACAAATATTTGACTATGACTTCCATATACTCCTCCACTGAGAAAATCTAATACAACAACGAAATGATTTCTTTGCTTACGTAATTGATATACTTGACGTTGAAACGTACGTAATATTTGAAAAGCAAGATGAAAAAGATATGTTGTCATTTCTCTTTGGAGCAGAAAACGACTTTTATAACTGTATAGATTCCACACTATGGGAAAACATTTTGTTACACTATTCTTTGAATGTATATGATCTGAAACCTCACCTTGTGAACTGTTGTACAGAATGATCCTCTTTAAGTCATAAACTTCTGTACATATGTCTGTAAACATCCACTTGTCAATAGTCCTGCTCATGTTGTAATAATATGATGTTTCTTGTTTGTAATCTTCGGTAACTACTGGAGGAAATAAAGACTCTCTCTCTCTCTCTAATGTCAAACTGTTGCTCTCTGATGTTTAGTCAATGACCATTACAATCAGCATGGCCTCATGAACAATGGAGAAACGCCTGATTACTTATAGTCTAGTACCATGATATCACATTGGTTTATGCTTCATTCGGAACATTGTGTTACAGTTTCACCGACATTCATATGCACGTTTATCCTCAAGCATACGGACATAAGCCACGTGTGTCTAAATATATGATTAAATATCATGAATGTTTGTGATGCTGCAGAGCTTACAATGAATAAACAGTGAGTGAATTAAACTTTGATGTCACACAGTGACCAAAGAATATTTCACCTGCATGCACTGATCGTCTCCTAGCACAAAACATGGGGTCATTGAAACCTCGAAACACGCACGTGACGTCACATTGGTTGTAAGGAAGTGACACTGTGGTCCCTTACACATACAGAAAAGAACTTGGTGCTGACTTGGAATATGTTTGTGTGAAGGTGTGTGTATGTGACTGATCATGAGTCAAACAGTATTGTATGGATTTCTGTGAATAGGTGTGTCTGTACATGTGTTTCAGCGTGTAAGGGTGAGGAAATGTGTGAAAGGGGTTCATTTTCTTAAATGTGTTTAAATGCATGTACAACTGGGTGAGTGAGTGAGTGGGTGGGTGAATGAGTGAGTCGGTGAGTGAGTGATGCGTTTTCTTAAGATTAGCTTTAGCAATAATAGCCAGCGGTAGAAGATATAACAGAAACATGCTCCAGATGGCCGTATGTGCAAAGACATTACACCACTGTGTGACAAATGGCTTCCCTCACAACGCAGTATAACATACCTTCAACAAAGCAATTTCCCCAGAATTCCACAAGTGCTGAATCTCGGAAAGGCAATAATAATATGCACGCCCGTGTCAAAAACTGAACATACATGAGGTGAACATTGTAAACTAGTGTATCCTAGTTAATTATGTATTTTGTTCACCGATAGAGTGAGTGATCATGACTGTAAGCCGCATTAAGCAATATTTCAGCAATACTATGGCAAAGGACACCAGAACTGGCTGTGAAACAAATAACACATGTGGGGAATCGAAACCGGGTGTTCGGTCTGACTAGCAAACGCTGTAACCACTAGGCTACCCCACCACCCCGTTTACTGATAAGAGATAGTAAACTACACCTCAAGGTGCTACATTCATTCGGGTATAGTGAGATTCTGTTTCAAGGCATGGAACCACCTTCGACTTCGTTTCCATATTTGCATAATATTCTAAACACGTTCTTGATACGTCTTCATGGAGGTGAAAATAGGCCATGCAATGGGGCTAATCGGAGATTAGTACAGCATTGTGTGCAATCTGCAACTGTCCCTCCCTGACTCAGTTGCCAAGGTCATATGACTATTACGATGTTTGAAATCAATGACAACGCACTCTAGAAGAGGCATAGAGCTTTATAACACCAACGTTCATATAACCCTTTTATAACACACCCCTTCTATACAGAATTTAATATGCTATACTTACCTACCTATCTCCGGCTGATAAAACCCTTACAATATCCAGTGACGGTATACAACTGTCTCCATGTCCTACTTGTGTTGACTGACCCGGTATTCGGCAAGCCTCGTACATGATTTACTGACAACAGAAATATTGGCTGCGATAAGAGAGTTTGTTTACAAGAGGGTTGTATATTGTGCTTACCTGGTCTGTGTCGGGAATCGATGCAAAATGTGTCTCCATAAATAACTTGTCGCACAGTGACAACACTGAGTTGCTGATTCACTCATGGCGAACACATGCAGGGATGTATTAATAGACAGCGGAAAACCCCTTGTAAATAGCTTTATTGATCGTGGAGTCAAGCGCCGTCCTTCCTCGTGTGTACTGGTGTGATAATCGGAGAAGTCAGTGACTAGGCTGGGACTTTACTTTATTGTTTGCAGACTCTAGACACAGACGAGACGGTGAATGCATGTACTTAACTCGTGGAAATAAAGAGTGGTCAAGCGTTTGTGCAGCTCTGAACTTCCGTCAGTGTTAAGTGTGAGTAAATTAGTGACATGACGTGGCTGTGGTTTCTGAAAATAGAAACATTTCATTGTTTATTCCTTTGAACAGAAGACTGAGCTAGTTGGCGTTGAGCGACAAGCGCAGGACTACATGCCTAGTAAGATAGCATTTTCTTTTGTATGTTTCCATTTTTGCAGTTTTGTTGAATTTTTAGTTCGATATACAACCAATGAAGATGGTCACATGTTAAATATTGGATTTTATGACATGACATGCACTTACATGGAAACAATCAACCACAAACGTATCGTGTGGCATGTCCAGACCAGGTTATGGGTCTTGCAGAACCCACACACGCACGCACGTACGCACGCAAGACAGTTATAGGAATATTTCACGTTGATAACACTCATACAACCAAGTGCGTCGTGTTCAGTAAGCGTGAGATGGGCCCTAAAATCGTGCTGACAAGGCCTGACGAGTTGTCTACCCTGTTTGTACAACTGCCAGTGTAAGTGAGTTGCTTTTGAGGCAAGGAATAACGGATGTGCTTCAGTTTCTGTGCTGCATCAAGGATGTTCACATCATAACAGTATATTTCTTAAAGCACTTTCTGTGTGTGAACTGGGCCCAAGAACTAAATATAGGACCACGTGCATACAGCTAAATACAGTTGATCATCATTGGTGCAGCACCAGTGCAGCGGTGGATCGCCAGACCAAGTCCGGGAGTTACAGTCGAGTACATATACAGTGATGGTTTAAGTTTTATTGGCCGATATTACCATGGGAGTTGTTCACATGTCAACACAACAGTTATCCCCGTGTTTAACCCGTGTCTTATTTAAAAGAGTCGGGTTCCCTTGACGTGCCTGTTGAGATCGATATCTGCGTTGATTATGGATCACTCGTGGTGTAACTCGTGATGTGCGGTGATAAATCAGTCAAGATTACACATATGTGCACCGTCCGACACTGGCAACTGTTGTTGATAATACTTCTAGACACCAATGATAACTAACAGAATGGACCATTGCTTGTACATGTTTTTCTTTGCTTTACTTTTTGTTCACCTGAACAAAAACACATCTGAACACAAAAAGAGCTACAAAAACCGCTACATGATGCTGGAGTGTGGGTTCGTACGTGTTTGCTTGCATGGGGATGAGTGAAGGTGTATAGGTGTGTGATCGTCGGTGCGGTGAAGGTGTGCAGGTGTGTGATCGTGGGTGCGGTGAAGGTGTGCAGGTGTGTGAGTGTTGGTGGAGTTAGTAAGTGGGTGATGTGGATGTGTGATTACGGGTGGTTTGAGTGGGTGGAGAGAATGTGTCAAGGTGTTTGATGGTGGGTAGCGTGATTGTGTCACCGTGTGCAGGGTGTGTGTGTGATCGTAAGCGGGGTGAGTGGGTGATAGTGGGTAGGGCTGGTGTCAGATAGGGGGTGGGGTGAGTGTGTGACCATTTGTGGGTGATTGGGTGGAGTGAATGTGTGTAGGTGTGTGACAGTGGATTGGGTTAGTGTGTTTATGTGTCTGTGATAGTGGGTGGATGGGGTGAGATGCGTGTGTGTTTTTGGCAACGTGTTGATGAAATGTGTTTGTATGTGTCTGTGATTGTGGGCGGATGTGGTGAGTGTGTATGTATGTGATAGTTGGTGGATGAGGTGAGTGTGTGTGCATGTATATGTGATAGCGGATTTGGTTAGTTTATGTTTGTGTCTGTGATAGTGGATGGGGTGTGTTTGTGCATGTGCCTGTCATAGTGGATGATGTGGGGTTGTGTATGTATCTGTGATAGTATATTGAATGTATTTGTGCATGAGCCTGTGATAGTGTATGATTTGTGTATGTGCCTCTGATAGTGGGTGGTGTGAGTGTGTGTATGTGTCTGTAAAAGTAGATGAGGGTGATAGGTGTATGTGTCTGTGAAAGTGGGTTGATGAAATGAGTGTATGTATCTGCGATGGCGGATAGGGTGAGAGTGTGCATGTGTCCGTGAGTGTGTGTTTTTGTGTGTGATAGTGGGTGGATGGGTTGAGTGTATGTTTCTGTCTGTGATAGTGGGTGGATGGGTTGAGTGTATCTTTCTGTTTGTGATGGTGGATGGATGAGGTGAGTGTGTGTATGTGTCTGTGATAGTGGGTCGATTAAGTTGGTGGTTAGGAGCTGGGTAGCGACAAACAGACTGGTACCTGCTTGGTGACATGATGTACTCACGCAGTGCGTTTAGTTGCTCTTAACATTAAGAGACACGTATTTTCTGTACCTTGGTTTACAGATAACAACAGACAGAGTGTGCCCTTTATTACTGCAAGTCATAATACATGTGTTATGGTAGAACCTTGTTAGTAGCTTTCTAAAGATAACTTGTAACGGGTATTATGAACTCCATGTCGTTGATGATTTCTTGCCACCATGGCCTTCAATGTCTACAGTTTACCTTTCAGAATATACATGGATATTTCTATCCCCAGTTACACCAGAGTGTGTGCATGTGCCCGTTATGGTTAGTGTGTTCAGTATGTATATGTGTTTGTGATGGTGGGTGGATGGAATGTGTGTGTATGTGTCTGTGACAGTGGGTGGATGAAATGTGTCTGTTTGTGTCTGTAATAGTGGGTGGGATGTGTGCGTTTTTGTGCCAATGTCAATAAATGGATGAGGTGAAGGTGGGTGTGTGTCTGTGACAGTGGGTGGATGAAATGTGTCTGTTTGTGTCTGTGATAGTGGGTGGGATGTGTGCGTTTTTGTGCCTATGTCAGTAAATGGATGACGTGAAGGTGTGTGTGTGTTTGTGACAGTGGGTGGATGAGGTGTATGTGCGCATCTGTTTGTGATAGTGGATGGATAGGGGGAGGACGTGCATGTGTCTGTGGTAGCGTGTGGATGAAGTTAGTGTGTGTATGTGTCTGTGGTTGTGGTTGGGGTGGGTTTGCGTATGTGTCTGTGATAGTGGACGGGGTGAATAGGTGCATGTGCCTCTAATAGGGGGGTGAGATGAGTGTGTATATGTCTCTGTGATGGTGGAGGGATGAGGGTATATGTGTCTGTGACAGTGGGTTGATGAAATGAGTGTGTGTTTGTGTGTCTGTGATAGTGGATGAGGTGAGAGTGTATGTGTCTGTGACAGTGGGTGAGATGAGTGTGTGTATGTGTCTGTGATAGTGGATCAGGTGAGGGTGTATGTGTCTGTGACAGCGGGTTGATGAAATGAGGGTATAAATGATTGTGGTAGCGGGTGTGTCGAGTGTGTGTATGCGTCGGTGATAGTGGGTGGATGAGATGAGGGATTTTGGGGTCTGTGACTGGGTGGATAACTTGTTTGTGTCAGGGAAGGAGGTGGGGGTGTGCATGTTTCTCTGATAGTGGACAGAGTGAGGTTTGTATGTGTCTGTGACAGTGGGCGGATGGGGTGAGGATGTGCAAATGTGTGAGTGATAGTGGATGGGCTGAGTGTGTGCATGTGTCTGTGATTGTGGGTGGATGGGGTAGGGTTGTGTATTTGTCTGTAATAATAAATGGGGTAAGGGTGTGTATGTGTTTGTGATAGCGGGTGGATGAGGTGAGTGTGTGTGTCTCTGATTGTGGCTTGATAACGTGAATGTATGTACAAGTCTGTGATAGTGGGTGGATGGGGTGAGTGTGTATATCTGTCTGTAGCAGTGGGTGGATGAGACAGAATGTGTATTTCTGTCCGTCAATGTGGGTCGATGGGGTGAGGATGTGTATTTGTCTGTAATATTAAATGGGGTAAGAGGGTATATGTGTCGGGGATAGCGGGTGTTTGAGTGTATGTATTTGTATTTGATAGTGGGTAGATGAGATGAGGATTGTTTGTGCGTAATGTTTGTGTCTATGATAGTGCATAGGGTGAAGGTGGGCACGTGTCTGTGATAGATAGTGGATGGAGTGAGGGTTTGTATGTGTCTGTGACAGTATGGGAGGTTCGACAAAATAGGCCTAGGTGCTTCACATTAGGTCAGAATCATGAGCAGTTATGTAGACCAGATAGTGCTTAAACATATTAATTTGCATAGCCAGACTAGGTTATGGTTTTATGGCAGACGCATGCATCTACAGCAGATGATCATGTTGACTGTGCTAAAAACACAATCTCAAAGTACAGATGGGCCGTAAAATCCCGCTTTAGTCAGATGACAAGATATGCTGAGTTATCTACCTTGTGTGCTGCCTGCTTGGAACAGCAACCTTATGCCGAGGTTTATGCAACCCGTTCCCTGAAAAACTATCCTTCAACTCATGTCACAACATGTACTCAATGATGCGCTATTACGTGGGTGGAGTTTTCTCGTAAAACTCGTAAAACGTACGGTCAACACACATCCCATGTTTGGAACAGCGTTGGAAATGTGCCATAATGCAATAACTGGTCTCTTGTGTCGATTCGATTGCATCGAGTACTAGTTGTTATATGACTCGTGCAGTCTTGACTTACATGAAGGCTGATGATGTTGTACACAGTCTACTTTGTGTAGACAAGGATATTTGCAATCATCTGTGGTACAGTTCTGTATAGCTGGTCGTCAGGAAAGATATTTCACCAAGTCCTGTTCAATGAGTAGCTCTCCACTTGCGTGTGTGGACTGTGTCATAAATACGGGATGGGGGACGTTCACTTGCTCAAGTTGACCCTTCCCATTGACGCACCACAAGCAGAACATACGTACAAATAACCTGTGTTTGCGTGTGTGTGTGAAATATAATTCTCTTACTAGTATACATTCAGAACTTTCAACGACCCATTTACTGTTGCATGTTAATCGTCCACATGTACGCCCGAATGAACATAGTGACCTTCCACAGAATAATAAACAACCTATCGGTGTATAAAACAGTTCAGAAAGTTGCAATTGGGATATGAATTCTGCTTAGCGTTTTGTCCGCTTCTGTCACCGCTGGCCTCTATAGACCATGTAGTTAAAGCACATCAGTCGATTGTTCGGCCACCGATTGGACTATATACGCTCATCTAGGGTCATCTGATATTTGCCCCAGCCTCGGTGAGCGGTGCGATCACTGTGTTGCTCACTCACTGTGAACACGACACGCTTGTCACAGATGTAGATAGCTGGATAACACGGTGGTGACTGTCCCACACGTTACTTAGAGCGAGCTCAGGCAATCAGCATAGCAATGTGACGTAAGGTAACAGGTATGTGTATTTACTGATCAACATTTCACCAGTAACTGTTGCTACGTTACCAATTGTTTGCTTCAGTGTGAACGGTTGGTAAAGCCTAGGAGAGGTTCACCTTGAAACCAATGTTTACATTGCAGATTTACAAACAGGTCGCAGTGTGTAACAATCTGGGTATTACAACCAAACTGAAAAACATGTGTCAAAGATGACGAGCAGTAGGACGCTAACTGGTAGACTTTTTCCCAGACTTGAGTCACGACTTGTGTACAATAAGAAATGTAAATTTCCAACTTTGGGTCTATCTGTCCGGGCTATGACAGTCCCCGAAGGGCCAAGTGACCCGTATAAATGTGGAGGTGCATAACGCTGGCCAGTGTTGAGAGGTCATGTTGTGCCCCACATACAGAGTCAAAATAGGTTATTTAGGAGAATATATCAAACACAACTCAATAGCATGTCACATCCATCATTTTTATTACTCTATGCTAGGTTACATATTAAATCATCTTGTGGGACAGTATCATGTGTCGTGTAAAATGCAGAATGCGGCAATCAATACTATGTGCTCAAGACATAATTGCTAGTTATGGACATCAGCAACGCCGTGCCGTAGGGCCGCAGTCTGCAAGATACTGGATATATCGTTTTCCATTAATCATCCTTCCTATTGGATGAAGGTTTTGTTGTCTAAATCCAGCTGGTCGACAAGACAGTGGTCGGAAATGGAATGTATGTAATCTGCTGACTACCCGGTGCGTTTGTCCAATGATTATGCTCAGGTCAGCCGCAAGATTTGAACATATGGCCTGACCTGTGATTTGAAGTGCAAGATCCCTTTAGAATGGAATATGACCAAATGAACGATAGGTAGTTTGGATATACACTAACTGCATTTCAAAAGTTGACTAAAGTGTACTATGCCTTTTTACCGTAAGCTTTAAATGACAGTTTCCCATGTGTAAATGGACACATATTTCATTTGACGTTAGACTACAATGAACAACGTTTATAACGAACAGGCTTACATAACCAATCTTCATGCACCCACCACTTATTTGTCTGCGTGAAGTACGTACAACGTGCTGCGGTTATGGACAACTACAACTAGTTGTCCGTTTCAACCTTTTATAAGAGTACGTAACGCCTCTACAACCACAGTAGCATTTCACATGGGAACTGTCTCGGAACGCCTAACTGCGCACAGGTGAGCAGAACAGTTATAATAGAGAAAGAGTAAGTAATATCACGGACGTTCAATGTTAATTCCGTATGTCCTTGATAATTTCACATATACTAGTTTTTGTATAAAATAGGATTCTGTCAAGGTGTTTCTTAGATATCAACACATCTCCGTCCGTTGAAGTGTGGACGCGTTATGAAGATAGTGACAAAGAAGAGCCTCCCTTACCTATCCAAAACAAGACACTATTGTGGTTAAGATGTTGTTCACAGATACATCTCGTCCTTCAGCACTCCAAATTTACGTGTATTATCTACTATAGTAAATCAGCTCTGTGGCTATGGCGAAAATCATTTTCTGTTTGTGTGACCAGCTCTTTAGAATAACAACACCGCTGGTAGGAGCGAGGGCGTTTTATTACTCAGTGTAGATTCCACAAATGTCACCCTAAAACAGTTGATAAAGTATGAAATGGACAGCTTTTATTCTAGAAGAATGTTCTATACAACAAATAGGTTAACATTTTACAGGTTGCATTAATTACACGTAAATCAAAATATAGTCATATTACACAAATATACACACCACAGTCAAATCATTCACACAATGTACTTAAGAAAATAAATGTTACCCATCTTTGGAGTGGAATGGAGTTACATAGTCTACCTCTTTTTCGCCACATGCAAACAACATTTGCCCGCTGCAAAGGCATACACTACAAATGCATACACTACAGGTACATGGTAGGCTAGAAATGATTTGCTAATCATTTATTTGTAGTATTTTGCAAGTTTTACTCAGCATAATATAAATGACAACTTCTATCTTTAATGTACGTAGTTAAACAAAAAGGCAAGTAATTAACACTAGCCTTCTGCGGCAAGTTACAGCTCTGCTCTTGTGTTGTATTGTTCAAGGTTGGATACTAAGTGCCATGTGGTTAGAGACTCGGTTATTTAATGTGCCTAAAAACATGTACACTATCAAAGACTTAATTTCTGGTCACAATACACACAATGTGAAACTGAGGCCAGAAGGAACCACATCACTCTCATAGTGATGACTATAGTCCATAAAGGGACATAATTCGTATGCACCTCAACCGCATGGAATTTTACTAACAAACCCTCAACAAAACCATTTATTACACGTGTATGTCTGATTAAAGACAACTACAGTGTTTATTAATTAATCCTTCTCCAATGAAGACTTTAAACATATTTTTCGAGTTTATCAGTTTACACTTTTTTAATTTACACGACAATAAAATCTGATATGTCTCCATTGACATTTCCTGTTACATATATCACATACGTTTACTTAACAGCGATGACTTTCCGCTCGTTCCAAAATTTGGTGCAAGGTGTGGTCATCCCTGCATTGATTACTGCTTGGTGTACCAACATTGTCCACGGAGAAAAGGGCGACATGGAGAAGCACAACCTGACACAGGTAAACAGAACATGTTTGTTGTGCATTCTTTATCTTCACATGAAACGTTTATCTAGAGAATGTTTCAAAATGATAAGAACATACACCACATGTTACAGTATTCATTAGGCTCTATATTCACCTTGAGACCATCACGTCAAGTGCCATCCGCTCCTCACAGCACTTGCGTGGCACAATAAATGTGACTAAATGTATGTCAACAATGACGCATGCCCCCTTCGTGCAAACGTACAGACAAGAACATACGTTTCTAAGACATCTGATGGCGCCATCTTCAATTACCTTCAATCATGCAATATGTTCTGTGGGGCAGTAGGATGGCGTTTGATGTTGTGGTCAAGGTGATGCCAAAGATAGTCCTTGGCTGACATGTCTGGAGATGATCTTAGACGTTGTCCGTGAAAATATTTCACAAGACAATCCGCATGGCTAAAACAAGAACGGTAACTGATGAAACAGCACAAGGGATCAGTGTACCATTGGCACAAAATAAGGACAAACTTTATGGATGAACAACTTCTTTACTGAGGTGAAGCGACGTTTCTTGCATCGTTGTCATGCAAGCATGAGACAGACAGGGTGATGTATATACAGTAGATAATTAACAAGAACAAGACTTTAATTGGGAAGTACAGTAATAATGTGATGACAATCGATTACACATAGAAGGCAGTGACAATAGATTGCATACAGAAGACAGTGACAATAGATTACATATAGAAGCCAGTGACAATAGATTACATGTTGAAGCCAGTGACAATAGTGACAATAGATTACATGTAGAAGCCAATGACAATAGATTACATACAGAAGACAGGGGGATGTACAGAGCAGGAGAGTTGAGACATGTTTATGCAAATGCCGCCTCACCTGAATAAAGAAGTTGTTTATAAAGTTTATAAAGTTGTTTTAAAGTTTGTCCTTATCTGACACATCAGCTTCTAAACATGCCACTGAAAGAAGACTGGAACTGGGTGCTCATCAGTGACAGGTCCCTAGCTTCGGCTCCCTCCCAAATGCTTACACTATCATCGACAAACGGATGCAAGAAGGAGTCGGTTTTATCCACACGTCGGTGGGTGTTCTCCTGTCTTTTGGAACCTGATCCGATCTAAATGCATCACAACTACGTGAAACATTGGCGACGTTGAATGGAGGAATGTAAATTTCCTGGCCTTCCTGTAAATAAAGAAACATTGCATAAGTTCAGTG
The DNA here is from genome assembly GCF_037392515.1 of Haliotis asinina. Lineage (NCBI taxonomy): Eukaryota > Metazoa > Mollusca > Gastropoda > Lepetellida > Haliotidae > Haliotis > Haliotis asinina. The sequence goes on from NC_090289.1 coordinate 56,818,461, forward strand.
ATCGTGGTTTGTGAAGAGTGCGTGATTCGTGATTTGGATGTAGCTTGAACTGTAGCGATTCAAATGCTCCTGCTCTCCCCTTGCACGTTTTGTGCTTCTCTTGTTGGGGATACAGTACTTACTAATAACACGCGTTCACTCTGCAATTCCATCGTGTGTAGTCCCTGACATACAAGAATATGATGTTTCATTTGCACTGCACTTCACAACAACACATATATATCAGCTGCAATATCGTCCAAAAACAATAACTTTCGATCATGTTTTTTTTGGTACGTTCTGATAAAGAGCTTTCACACACCTTAAGCTACCTTTTTTCACCGCATGATTCACTTTAATAACAAATGATTATGCTCTTTTGATATACAAGAGAACAGAGTGTCGAGAGTTCATGGGGAGGATATTTCCATACCACACACTGACGTAACCGGGATGCGGTGGTCAGCCTCGGAGAATGTTTTGTCATTGTGCCCCTATATTTTGTTGTGTGCAAACCTTTACATTTACCAACAAGCTAGTTCACATTGCATTATGTATAGAAATTTAACATAATGGGTAATATGTCGCAATATTATATTGATTGTTTTCCTCAGCGCACGGATGCGTCTGTGCTGACGGGGCCCTTTGAGTTCCTGCACATAGCCGACGCCGACAACCCAGGGCGTAAGTATCCTCCTTGGCTACATCTGGCGGGAACCGTCTGATGCTGGTGGTCGGTGCTGATTGTGTGGCCTTTAGCGTGTTTCCAACTTGACTTGAGCGTCTGAAAAATGTAGGGAAAAGGGATTTGTTTCACCGGAATAGATGTACATATGTAACGGGACATGCATGCAGAGCTGAAGTTGAATACTTAAAATCTCCACGTTATTTCTAAAACAAAACTAAGTAATTACGACTAACGTTAGCAGTTCCTTCTTTCAATACCAAGTGCCGGAAGGCTGTAAATCCATAACGGTCAACTTCCTTCGTAATGAGAAACACAGTGGGGGAATTGCTTAGTCATTCACCACTGGTGAAAAAGTATAGTATTTTACTTTATACTGAGTGAACGATTTAGTGCATAATCACGGCAGTGATTTCCAATATCCTTGTTCCTGTTTGTAGAGGCGTTGCTGACGGGTCTTATTATGACGTGTGTCATGTTCCTGGGCGTGGCCCTGATGGTGGTGCTCTTCCTGGTAGTGCTGCCCCGTTGTAGCGGGGGAACTGGAGGAAGCAAGTACGGCCCTCTGTACAACGACAACATAACCTCATCCTTGAACTCTGTCAATACGAAAACAGTTTGACAGGCATGTGACAAACACTGCGCCATGACAATGTAAGGTATGCAGGTTCTATCCTGCAGACACTTGAAATATTTCAAATGTGACTATGTTTATCGTTCAACATTCCAACACAGTCATGTGTTATCCAGTTACAATGTGGAATGCACGGATCTCACCTGCGTGCATTTTGATACCAACTCTATGCTGGAAGCAGGTTCGAGTGTGTTTAGGTGATTAATAAAAGGTGATATTACAAGGTACGAGGTGATGTGTTGTTTTACCATCGATAATCATTTCATCATATTATTTCAGCCCGTAACAACCACCTACCTAAGAGTGTAAAAGCACATTGAAAGCTGAAGAGATGTCAGTGATAGCATTTGATTGTGACGTCATTGATACGATAACCTGCATTGCAATGTGGAGTATTTCTCACCGAACCCATATCTAATAGGTTTGGAATGAAAAGGACAAGTCTATATCTTATGACTAGCATCGGCATTGATGAGGTACCGGGGACTTTAAGATGATGTGTGCACTTTCCCTTCTTAATAGTACTTGTTCCAGTGTAGGTAGCATATAATATGTATCAACGTGTTTCGTGCGTCACCTGTCTCATGAATCTGTGGTTGATCGATAACCTTGGAAAGGTCTGGAGTGCCAAAGTGGTCTTAACTCCATACCCATTGGTTCATGCATGACAGTATCCTACTCATGAAGCGCCAGTCCCTCGCCCGTATGTGTTTGAAACTATGTAAACCTTACTCAGTCCAGCCATTGTTAAATATTACCTGTACTGTTCTCGTATATTTCCATGACAGTATACTCAGTGTCAACATACGTAGTCGATAGTGTTCGCGATCGTTTCTATTTCTGCTAAGAAAGGTTGTGTTTCACCATTCCTTCATTTGTGCCTGATTCCAACAGTGATGACTAAATAATATTTGAGAGATCGACAGAGTTACAGAATATTGCTGTGAACGCCTGCCAGCCTTTGTGGCAGCACCCATGTCACGTGTATGTTTGACAGTTTCTTGTTTATATTATTCCAGTATGTGGTAAACGAGGCGAACATGTTTTTGTTTATATTATACTTACAGGAAATTAAATAAAGACTTACTGGAATTTACATCATCGTTGCATAATTTGTTTTAAATTAGTTGCATGAAACGATGTATAATTCCCCGGACATGTGTGGTCGCCTGTCTTACAAACGTAACAGGTACAACTGAGCGTACAAATGAAACGAAAGACTGAAGACTGCCTCATAGACACACACAGCCTCGTATTGTGCACTTGCACATGGGACTTGACCAAGCCATTACAGAAGAAGAAGAAGGAAAATACTCTATTTCAGTGTCACATGCTCTTACAACAAGATCGTTAAAAGATCATAAAATATATGGCACATATTGTAAAAAGGAGCATACGGCCATCAAGACCTACGAGACACTAATATTTATCGTTAAAATATATGTTTAGATTAAAATGGCATAAGGGAGAATAAGGGGGAGTGGCACGAGGTGACATGAAGAGACTAACTAGGTTTTACTTAGGTTTTATGCTTCGTCTGCGCCAGAACATGTGTGATATTACATCGTTAAGCGGTTTGCATTGATCGCTTGATGCCATAAGATAGATGAGCTGGTTACACACGAAAGCAACACGTTAAATCATTTCGCTGAAAAAAGTCGCCATAACACAGTAAGCTTGAGCTCCGAAGCACAAAAAACACCAGTATCAATTACGTGTACAATCGACTCGCATATCTTGTTTTTGGGGTTTTTTTTCTGACTTCACTGACAACAGGTGAGCAGTGATACTTACATAACTCTACATACCAATCTGGTTTCGGGTTTTCCGACCTTGTCATTGGATAAGGAGACAGAGGATGGGCCGTACATAGAAAACATGTTATCAGATTAAGACATTAAACACTCGTCCTTCTCTTTTTCTATTATATCGCAAGTCTTTAGCTGTTAAAATTCTATGGCTATATTTGTAATGAAGATTTGTCCCTTGTTTTGTTTACCCACGTCGGATTTCTGAATCATATGAAATGAGTTTAGAAGTTAATCTTCAGTTGATGCTTTGTGCTTCGACCACGTTGCACGACCGTTGTTAGTTCCATTGATCCACCATCAAGCATATGTGTATGACTTGTCCCGAAGTACATACCAACAGAACTATCACTCGCGTGTCTATAGCCGGAACACTTATATGGAGTGTTAGGAATGTTTGTCCTTTGTTCATCAATCGTCTCATCACGAAGACATCTGGTCTACATCAAACAGGTTAACTTCGGCAATGACATAAGATTAAACACTAATTGTTGTGAGTGTCATTAACTTAGGTACTACAATGATTATATCTCACAGTTCAAATAACTATTAATACCTGTTTTCTGTTTCGTAAATGTCAAACATTTCTTCCTTTTCACGAGGAACTCAGTTTCACACATAGACCAGAAGTGGCACATTTTTAATATTATTTTGAACATGTACGAAAATATTATCACTTCGCGTATGAGTAAATTAGAAATATATATACCCTGACGTTGTGACAGTCAGCCATACTTTCAGTACATTCCGTCCAATTCTTGTTCCAGCTCTCGCACAAGCTTCATTTATCCGATCTTATTGAATCATTGCGTCATTAAAGTAACTCGGCATCCAGAAGGTTAAGAGGGTTCGTACAATGACGTCACAATAACAACACTAGTCATTGATGGCATCTACTTTCGTTTTAACATTGTGTTTTCAAAAGGCGCAATCGTAGTTGCCAAACGTGTTTGCTACTTACACATTTCGCTGTTTCGAAAGCTAGATCTGCTCATGGAAAATGTAACTTTTGACATTTTATTGGAGAAAATCCAAGTCAGGATCCACTGCAATACACTGTTCCAACATAGGAGAAACAGACTCTCGTCTTAATAAAGCACAGGGCAGTGAGTAAGGCGTCATTGCGGACATGCTTTGGGAGGTAGTGCGGGAGATTGTATCTGTAAATATTTGCAATTCCTTCTCTGTAAGATTCATGTTTCTCCAGTCAACGATGCAAGTACAGGCAATCATAGGTGACTTTGAGACCGACACCGTTTTCGCACGCATCTTGCCTCACGCATAAATGTCGTTTCGTTGTAGATTCTAACACCGTTATCAGCTATGTCATCTTTTGCTTGATACCGGTGTTAGAATCTACACCGAGACGCCTCATCCACTGCAAGAAAGACGTTGTCTATCCATAAATGTCTTCATCCCCATCATACCAACCTCTAAAATGTCACTTAAAGAAGTTAAGTTAAGCTGTCTGATTGGCTGAGCGCTCTTCTATTTTTCAATGTACCCCGCTGCCACTGGCAACTCAGGCGGTACTTCGTGGTAGTAACAACACCAGCATCATCGACTAACATCGACTTGCGCATGATGTACGGAAATCACCGATGTTTTGCGAATGCAAATCGAGGGAAGGGAGAACTCTAAATATGTTTTTTTCTGTAAGCAGCATATAGCAATGGCTACAAAAAGATTTGTAACGTGCCTCAAAAATTAGAAATTAAATGTGTTCATTTCATAAAATGCATAAATCATTTTCATTAATACTTACAAGGTTGGATGAAATTGCTGCTCAGTAACCTGTTCATATGGAAGTACAATAGTAGTCCCAGCGTATTAAATTTTGTACATCACAGCAAGTAATGGATACCTGTGAGCATCTAAAACCTGTGTAAAGGCTAAATGTAGATACTGAAATTAGTTTCATGTAGAAAATATACGATACGCAAAATATACATCATAATAGTGAAAGTGTAATCGTAAGGATAGGGTTCATGGAACAGAAACAAACGTCGAGGGCACATCAACACATGGCTCCCTCGTGACCAGTAAACACCTTATAATAGACATACAGACATACAGACATACAGACACACAGACATACAGACAGATTTGGATTTGGCAGGTCCTATATCACACGACACCCGAGAGATTATCTATATCCAACTTATTGGGAAAAGAAGAAGGAGTTACGAGAAGACCACCAGAAACATTTTGTTTCGTTGATTTAAGGTGAGCTTAAATGGATAGTATTTAGGGACGGTCGCGCTTGGACGTCTCAGTCGTGTTGGTGAGACAAGTGCAGAAATTAACACCCATTTAGCTAATTTTGTCCTTTTAGCGCCCTACCCTAGTAACTACGTACTAGTGTCTTCAACCGCAAAAAGACTGCACGAACATAACATATAATTCTCTGGCTCGTTGCTCGACTTGTTTAACGACCCACTCAACAATATTCCAGCTATATGGCAGGGGCCTACAAATAATCGAGTCTGGACTAGATAATACAGCGAACAACAACGTCAGCATCAGTCTACGCAAATGGAATGTGGTAACATGTGCCAAGCTAGTCAGTGAGCCTGACCACCCGGCCGATCACGTGTATATTGACGCTTATCACAAGCATCGGTTACTGCATCTACCACGGATCTTGTTTGTAGCTACATCAGAGCATGGTGAAAGTAATTGACTAACACTCACTTTATGAAAACATCTCTTCAAAAGAACATGATCATCTTTATTCTCTACTATGGTGGTCTACATTTTCCTTGGATTTAGTGAAGATAGATAACAGTAATCGAAGGATGCAATTCCAGGACAACGTCCATAAACTACAGCTGCACTACAACTTGAGAAAGTTGATCTGGGAGGACGCACATCATCGGTTAGTTAACGTGCCTCTTACGTAACTGCAGCCCATTCCAACCGCTCCAATTAAATCCCAAACTTTTCTCAAGGCTGAACCACTCAGTGCAAACACAGGTGGTATTTATATTTACTCGCAGTGGGTAGACGAAACAGATAGACCTCTCGCCATTAAAGATCTCACTTAATTGCTTGGGCTTCCCCTTTGGTTTAAACATCTCACGTCTACAAGTAGAACAACCCTTTTAGTTACTGACGGCGTTTATGTAAATGCACTTGCATGATAGATTACCTCGGCTGGGGTATTCTTAGTGCATAAGATCGGAACTGTTTCTTTGAATTCTTATGTATTTAACATTAACACTTGTATCCGAACCTTGGTAATGTATGTTTCATAAGCGGAAGCCACCGACATATGAATTGTGTTTACTGTTCGTGTCATGTTGTATGGAGCGACGTTCAAATAGGTCATCTGATGTCCTCGTTCACACCTGAATGATTTCAGACGGCAAACAAACAACTGTAAGCTGCTTAAAATACGTTTCTTCAATGTGTGGAAGCCTGCCCTGCCTTGAATACGGTGGAGTCCTGCAGGATGTGACGAGCTTACAGGTGCAGGTAGGTGTGCATATGTCTCAGCGAGTATGTCCATGCATGGATGTCTCGAATGTTCCGTGGTCAGGTCACACGGATTGCTAGTGTTTCTTAACATTCCCTTATTTTACTGTCCAGGCTGGCATAGCTACATGATGGGCTGTATCACCTGTGTCACATCTCGCTATGCGTTCATGTGCCAGTGCCCATGTGTTTCAGCGAGTATTACATCCTCGTATGATCTGTAGACAGGTCACAGACAATTAGTGACTCGTGAGATTTCATTGTGATACTATCATATGGCGGTGTATCGAGATTAGTGCATGGTGGTCCAGACCTTTATGTCTCTGTCCTACATCACTGTGTGTACGTGTGTCTCCCTGTATGTACTTTGCGTTTTGTGTACCTGCCATTATAATGATTGCCTGACAAAGGCCCCATTCTTTGGACAAAAGTCCCAGATTATAATATACGAAAACAATTCAAATTTAACAAGATTTATTTATATCTTAATACAAACAATCAACACAGCATTTCAACACATAGCAGTACTACTTTTCAAATCAAGCCTGATACTAATACTTGCCACATCACATTTTCTTAAAACAGCCTTTGTTGCATCTTACATAATCTTACGTTTTGACAAGGTTGTTCTCCTTGTACAGGGTGACAAGTCCAAATTCTTGTATTTTTTGCCAGGTCCAGAACAAACAACACTTTAAGTGTTTTAATTAATCCCCAATGTCTGAGGGCCAATCTCCTCCTCAAGCCCCTTTTTCTACTCACACCACCTTGAGAAAACATAATGTGGACCTTCAGTCTCATATGTTATTTTGCTATGGTTCTTTTGTCCTAAGGAGCTTTTGTCCGAGGGGCTTTTGTTTGTGTGGCTTCTGTCTTGTGGGGCTTTTGTCCGTCCATCATTGTAATACCTCTCTTCTCCACTCTCAGCCATTCACAGGCAGCTACCTCAGCATCCATTCGCCCGTCTTCTCTCTCACGTGTGCCATCGTTTTTATTCCTCGGCACACACAAAGTATATTCGCTCTTCTCCCGTACTCCACTGATACTCGTCAATGTATCTTCCCATAGGTCCTTGTCACTGTATCCATACACAGTTCGTCGTCAACCCACTCAATAACAATAATAACAGTACTAGTACTAACGCTAATGCCAATATTTTGCTCGTTATTGGTATACAAGCAAAATGCATGATACTGTGTCCCAATATACATAACGGCTACAGGACGATGTCGCCACTAGAGATAGGCATTGTCGTCGCTGTCATCGTCGGTCTGGCTGCCGTCTTGCTGAGTATATGGGCGTGCATGTGGGCTGCCAACAGACGAGCTGCAAAACACGGGGGTACCGTCAGGTACAGGACCGTCAAAGAAAAAGTCAGTTTGTAAGGTATGTTGCCTGAACAGTGCGCATGGTTATAAGTCAGATGATTAAATAGCATTATCTGTGTCACGCCGTACGACTCGCAACGAAATTATTATATGTGTTACGCCATAGGACTCTAAACGTATTATCTGTGTCACAATTTAAGACTCTCAAAGAAGTATCTGCGTCATGCCGTAAGGCTCTCAACGTATTATCTGTCACGATTTAAAACGCTCAACGCATTACCTGTTTCACCCCGAACGACTTTCAACATATTGCCTATGTCACGCCGTAAGACACTGGGCGTATTATCTGCGTTATTTGTGTCACGCTGAAAGATTCTCAACGTAATGGGCTCATATCGTATTTCTTTAGCACGCAGTAGTGTCCGCGTCGAATAGACAGTGTCACGTCGTTGAAAACGTAACACATTACTTGTGTCGTGCCATGAAATTAGTAGCGTCTTACTTCGTCACACAGTAATAACCGCACACTTTTTTTCTGTGCCACATGCCTGGTATTTGAGTCACGTCTTAACACCAGTCAAAGGGTGTCTGGGATGACGTTTCCTTGCATACGGCCAACGTAATCAAACAAATTCTTCCATCTCAGCGATCGGTATAGAAACAGTGACTCGTATTCTCAAGTGTTGTCTTGTCCGTGGCCTCCGACCCATCATATGTTGCATCAGTGACGACCTGTTCTCCTAGGCTCTGCTGATAATACGTCAACACAAAGTTCAAGTGGCCGAGATACGGTAAAACCAGGTAAAACACGTTAGTCAACCTTCTAGTGGAGTTATGTCTGCGTTCTCCTGGCGCTGTACCGATGAGGAAGTACAGCGTTATAGATGTAAAAACATCACCTATGCGTGAAGCACCATAATCTTCAAACAGAAAATTGCAGTACATAACACAGTTGGGGATCACATGTCTATCTACGGGCTTCTATAGGTGAGTCGATGTTTATCATACTACATTCTCTCGCTAGTCTCGCTCTACTTCCTGTTGGCCTATAAAACGAATACAAACAACTATAAAACAGCATATCTCTTTACATACATCAGAGAGTATTATCTGCTAGAAGCGTATTAGAATTTGTAATGTTGTGTCATTTGATACTATGATTATATGATAAAGACTTTAAATCTGTCCTGGTTGTCGCAATGAATCGGCGTGTTGTAAGGTGTTGCTCACCGGTGTAATTGTGTGTGGCTATTAGACGAAATGCACAATGTCATGCATGTGTCATAATAATACTATCGATCGATAATCCTAATCTTGTATTATGCATAATCTATTAATAATCATAACATGTAACACAATGGTCTTTAAAGCTACATGTTGTGTAGGGTTTGTGTCTGGTGTTGAACTAGATGTTGTGATTAGAGGGATGTCAAATCAGATGTATCATGAATATGCGTCGATCAAAGCTAACTCAAGTGATACAATTCCGCTTCTTTAACCCGTCATACACAATTATGATGAATGGCTCTCATTCACCACGAGTGGGTATTGTTTGGCGAGATATTAACCACCTGTGATTGTCCGCTCAATATGATGATGCAACACAGCTGTGAGAAATACACCCAGAGCCTATAGTGACGTCAATGGCATTATTCGACATCGCCTGATCAGTCAATAACGGTTTTCCTATACAGCTCACACTTCCTCGTGAGGACTATTATGTAACACATGTACACAAATCGCCGACTGCAATATACGTTATGGTCAGGCTGACCTTTGTTTGGACACCTAATTAACACTTGCCCCGGGCAGGGGACCGTCGGAGGAATGTCAACACGTTTATCACCCATACAGCCTTCACACTACAACTCTCGATATTGGACATGCCTATGTCGATAGATGTGCGTCTTGCAATGCCTTACATGGTGAGTTTGCTCGTTTCAACAACAGCTATAAACATGTTGACATATATTGGTAGATGCTATTTAAACCTTTATGGGGTTACTTAATGTCATTTGTGTGTATTTACAGGATTGTAATAATAGGTGAAGTCAGCGTGCTGTCTACGTATGTGTCTGCCTCACAACCCTGCCAGTGGAGTGTTGGTGACTGACGTTGCTCCAGCAGAACAGGTAAGACGGATTCATATCGTTGAAAACATGACTCATTCAAAACAATGCCTGCTATTTAGTGGTACCGGTGATACGGCGGTTTGTGCAGCGATGTGTCCCCGATGCCTTGTGGATGGATGTTGAGAGATTTGAGCTATTCTTTTCGACAAAACCTTTTGACCTTGGTGTTCAGTAAAACCTTGATAAATTAAGCGTGTTACAAATACCTCTTAGCGTCCTTGCCCAGAGACTTCGCTATGGGTGTCCTGTTGAGTACCAATAATGAACATTGCTATTTCGGCCGGCTCTTCTTTACATTGCAGTGGCTGTCCAAGGGTTGCTATGGTGATTGTTGCACAATGGTGATGGAAGTAGTATAGCTGGCAGAAACAGGTAGGTCTGTCAAAAACAAAGTCTCCTTTTGGAAAGGATTCTCTGACAGGAACGTTTAATCTGAATGAAATCTGAATCAAGAAAACCGACAGATCATCTAAATGTTGACGAAAATGATCAACAATGTATATTTATGCTTAAAAATGCGTTAAACTTCATGTCCAATTATGTTGTCACGGAATTCTAAGTTGAACAGTTCTACATACATCTTTCCATACAAGAAGTCAGGCGGATGAAATACCACACGTGCAGGAATACAGATTGCTTACAATGAATCAGAAGGATAAAATACCTGCAGGCGTGCAATGTGTCCGAAGGGTAAATAGCTGCAGACATGCAATCAGTTAGGATAATACAATAGCAGTATTGTTGAGATATTCGGGCAAGTACCTGTTGTCATCCAGGGCCGTCATAAACCGAATTCACGCTGGTCGTATTACCGACCCTCACTACATCACAAGTGAATAGTGAGTTGGGTTTATCGCCTCGAGATACATTGATGCGTGTCAACCGGATCAGGGAGAAATGCCCAAACGTTTATCACTCGGAAAAACAGTTACTCATGAGGGATAATGTTGACAAATCTGGACAGATTGACGTGTAAACCGCTTCCAGAAAGTACCTCTGTCATATAGAATTCAGACGTGATCTCGTCATATGACTGGAGTAACGCCGATGTGACAGGATCCTAACAATACTAGTGTAACCGGTATCAGCTGACTAGCCCAAGGGACACAACTCTGCTTTTAACCACAACGGGTACACGTGTGGTCAGATTATTCAAGAAAGGACTTAACACGCGTACGGCATCAGTAGTATGCTGTGTCTCATCAAATGTGGCAAACATCTGAATGTCAGACTGCGTGGTTTGATTCCCAGCATAGATAAGCTCAAAGCATAAAGGATCATCTCTGATATAACTGAAATCAAAGAAATTTCAGTGTTGTCATTGGGTGCTTATGACATTTTTTGGTGAATGTGCAAGCACATAAAAAAGGGAACTACGCGAAATATTTATACCATTCACACACTGCATTTGTGGTATTTAGTTGATGTGTTCGCATGACTGCATTCACTGACATAGAACTGTGACCCATCCCTCCATGTACAATATGATAGCTGTGCTTGTTTTTGTTTTTTTTCAGAGGATGTTGTCATTCAACGACCCCATCACTGTAGGCTTTGTCATCTTTCTGTGTACCGTTCTGTTGTTGGCGATAATTTGTGCCCTGGCAGAATTTTGTCATGTCATGCGTGAAAGATCTAACCGTCACACATACAGTCCTGTGACCAAAGTGTGACGTGAACCTTAGGACAAACAATGGCAGCGAGTGTCCTGAAGCCAGGCGATGAACAACAGTATCAACAGCCTCCAGCCTACCAGAGATCCGACACGACACTCTGCCTGCTTTGTCCTTTCCCACATTTGGCGACCTGAAGAACCGGCCTCCAGGTCAGTACAGGGAATGACGTCGGTCTGACGGCTTGTGTCCATCCGGCGTCCATTGTGGATAGATTGGGCTTTATCTTATTAAAAGTGACATCACAAGAAAAGCTTTGGATGTGTGTATTATACTGGGATGGAGCTGTGTAGTGATGTGGTGGATAGCGCTCTGACAACTCACTTCGGTTCATCCGTACCTCGAGTTAGAGACAGTGAGGACACCAAAGTACCGCCTTTCTTCAACCTTGAGGCACAATGATTACATATGCGGAATGGTTACAGTCAACTAACACCAACTAATATAACGGAAGCATTGTAAAGAACGTCTACGAAATGTCCATGTGTACAAAGGGTGAAATCAAATAAATCAGATGTATGCAGGGCCTGTTGTATATTGCATCCTCATATGTCCATGAGAACGCAGCCACATATTTGATGGACATATATATTTAATTAACTGTTTGATTTGAAAAGGGAGAGTCACGTCTGCGACATCGGTGGCTCACAGATTTTATACTATGTACTCATTTGAAAGAAAGTCGATTATCCATCAGTACACTCATTGCCGTGGAATGATTCTACATGCTTCAAAACACACAATTAAGTTCGCAACTGCTGAAACGGTGCAACACCTATGAATGGGAAATCTTGTATCGGTGTACACGAATTAAGCATGCATCATATCAACAGCATCACAGTATGGTTTGCAACCTCTGCACCCAGTCGGGGAATCGAACCAGCGTATTCTGTTTAACCACTTGGGAATAATTACAAGTATATAAAAATGTACGCAGAATGTATCTTTATAAATTAAACTTACATGAATAATATGCTAAATTCACAGTTGGTTTCCCCTTCACATCTCATGCAGGTCACCTGATGTTTACACGAGCAATCACAGTTGTGCAGACAAATTGAAGATCAGTCAGGATCTGTAAATGGGAGGTGCATTGTCCCTTGTCGACTGACAACGCTTATGATCCATATGGGCATGGCTGCGAAATGGTGCATAATTAGCGAATGACTGGCCGTTTTCTTGTCTATATTCAGGTAAACTTAACACAGTGTCGTGAAGTTCACGCTACACATTGTGTCAGCTTACAGCTGTGAAACAAGAGATGTTGTCTCCACTAAAACGCATATCAATTGTCGGGGTATTGTAAGTGTGATTCTCTGCAACTGAATCCTACCTACTAAATACAAAACCACATACCTGTATACCTCAGGCGAGTGAGTTTTCGCCGATGTTATTGTGAGACAATTTTAGACGGCAAAATCCTTAATAAGCCATCATATATTTACAGGTAGTCACCATGGTGTATGGTCTCGTGAACCATACGTGTGTTCTGGATAATGTTTGGTAAAGTATTTAAAACAAAAATGAGTATAATATAACTGAACAAAATACCAGCTATGAGCATTTGAGCACATTATAATATGTGTCCTTAAACTGATGTAACAAACTGCAAGAACCAAGTGAAGGGGACCGTGTTAAAAAGCTTTACCTACACTTGCTTACGTTAGAACTGGTTTCAGTGTGTATCGTATGTGGTACTGGAACTATATTGTGTATGAAGAGCAAACGATTTCAGCAGTATATTGGAGGAATCAAACGCTATTAATCTTATACCAACGAGAAGGGTTCGGCGCCCGGGTCGAATTGAGCAGGTATCACTCACAGACATTCACCCAGATGCACCACGTAAGTACATTCATATGCCCAACGAATATGCGAGTCAGGAGCCATAAATACATATCACAAAACACACACTTGCAAAATAAATATTTCTTTGAAACAAACCTTACGCATCTGAACAATTACTGGCACTGATTCTGCTCACAAATGGACACATGCAAAACAGGCTCGTTGTGCACAAGCTACACATTTAATGGTTGTTTCGACGGAGCCCATGCAGACCGTTGAGCAGACTGAATTGCACAACAGAACGAACAAAATGATTTGTTTAATTGGCATTATTAGAAGCTGGTGAGCAGTAAGATTCTTTATGGATAACAACTTATTTATTACATGTGATGCGACGTTTCGGTATGGATCCTTATACCGTTGATAAGCAAGTGTGAACTTATACAGCATACATAAGACTTATATACATGAACAGGGATAAAGCAATAAGAGCATGTAGCTATGAGAAGCCAATTGTACTTGTAGCCGAAACAAAGTATACACGGTTGATAGGGTAATTAGTAATAATGGCTGGTGAGCTCTAATCTGTTATTTATATCAGTTCATTGTATGCAGTTGGGATGAGATATCCCTGATCTCTGTTGATTGAGGACTTGTGTCTGCGGATTTCAGCTGCTTCTGCCAGTTTTCATTGAGTGAAGTCCTTGTGGTTTTTGGATAATATCTCTACATTGTCCCATGTTATACTGTGATTGGGACCTTTGATGATGTGGTCGGATATTGTTGATTTTCGATCTGATTTAGTTGTAGATAATAAGTGTGATTCTGATGTTTATGGGCCAGGGAGGTTTCACCTACATATGCCTTGCCACAGTCGCAGCTGATTTTGTAGACGACACCTTTTAGCTGCTGATGTTTGTTTACGGGTGAAAACGTGGCGGAGGTGCTCTATTTCTGCTGGACAACTGTTGGAGGAGAGGTTTATGGCCCGTCTGGTGAGGGTAGAGATGATTCCAGTTTTGATTTTCAAGGGGTTGTTGGAGTCGAAATGAATGTGGTTAGAGTGGGTCCACTTTCTGTAGACACTGGTTTCTCTCTTGTTATCTGGGGTTCTGGTAACAAGGACATCTAGAAAGGGAAGCTGACCATTTGTTTCTGTTTCTAAGGTGAACTGGACTCGGTGCCGAGAGCTTGTTTTTCAAAGGAGGCCCTGTTGCCTCCAACAACTAGCACCAGGATGTAAGATTGACTACTTACGACACCAGGTAACCAATATCCTTGCCCAAGCCAGCCCTCAACCACCCAACCAGACAGCTGCCGAAAAACAAGCCATCCATGACCTCCAAAATGACAAGGACGTAACCATCTGTCAGCTGACAAGGGCAAGGTCACAGGCATGGTCAGCAAGATCCTCCATGACCCCAAAACTTACAGCAAGATCAAGGAAGACCCCACCACTAACTCAACCGCCAACATAAAACCAGCCTCAATCAACTGAAAGATAATCATGAATTCAGCCAGCAGCTATACTACAAGCCAACAACATCGAACCCACAGCCACCGTATGCTACAGCCACCATAAAAATCCACAAAACTCAACCCAAAAACCAGACTGTGTGTGTGTTCCAGAGACACTGTGTTCTGCAGCACCGCCCAACACCTAACAGAAATCCTTGCCCCACTCGGAAAAACAGCGGACTCCTTTATATCCGACTCCAGTGACTTCTGTACTAAACGCCTGAAAATAACCGAAGCTGATCAAATCCCAAGTTATGATTTTGTGGACCTCTTCACAAGTGTCTCCATAGACGAAACTCTACAAATCCTCCGGCGACGCATCTCTGCATTGGAAACACCCTTTGACACCAACCTCTCCACTGACTCAATCATCGCCTTGATCTATGCCTGCATCACCTCGACATACTTCACCTGGGGAGACGACTACTACGAACAAATCCACGGCCTGCCCATGGGCTCCCCTCTGTCCTCATTACTCACAGAAATCTACATGACCTCGAGCTCCTTTGAAAAGCAATCCCTTAGCACCTTAACCATCAAACCTTCTTGCTGGTATATAAAGGTTGATGACACCTTTATCATCCCATCATATCAAGACCCAGACACCCTCCTGCAAAACCTAAACCAACAGCTCCCTCGGGTCCAGTCAGAAATCAGAAATGCTCACAAAAGGGACAATGAGACTTCTGTAGAGTTTGCTAGAGAAAAGGAAACATTGTTTGATAGGTGGTGTGGGTCTAAGGAGATCACAAATTTTGATGGTTTTAGACAGTTGGTGCTGATGGAAGATTTCAAGCAGATAGTTCATTCTGACCTTAAGACTTATTTGGGTGAACATGGGTTGATGACTTACAAAAGGAAGCAATGTTGACAGATGATTACTCACAAGAGTTCTTTTAGGTCTCCGAGTAATACCAATTTTCTGTCCAAAACGGCTTTTACCCCGATTAAGACTTCATGACATGCAGGTTACAGTGGTGTTAGAGCAGGTTCAAATTCTAGTGGCAAGCAGTCACATACTTTTCAATCTAAGCCCAAGACTACCAGTGGTTCTGATCCTGTTTGTGTGTATTTTAAGAAGCCAGGTCATTTCATTTCGGCACGCTACAAACTCCAGTTTGGAAATCAAGCTACAGGTCCCCCAAATGCTTTTGTGTCCACCACACCTAAGTCTTTCTTTCCAGGTGGTTCTGAGGAGAGTTTTGTTTGTGAGGTTCTGTACTTGGGAAGGAGATTTTGTTCTTAGTTTCAAAGGGTTCTGTGTCATTTATATTAGATAATTCTACCCCACGGTCCGTTATTATCTTAAGGGATACTGGAGCTTTTCAATCTTTCATTTTGACATATATTTTGCCTTTTTCTGATGAGTCTTCAGCTAAGTCAGATGTTTTACTTCAGGGTATAGGTGACAATTGTTCTGCTACTCTCCATTTTGTGAATATGACTTCAGATCTGACTTCAGGTCAGGTGAAAGTTGTGTTGTGTTCTTTGATCCAATTATCACTGTTTCACCGGAGAGTTCGCTTAGTACAGAAAAGTTGGAGGATGATTTTCTGGGTATTTTTCCCTCTTGTGATTCGTCCAATGTCAAAAGGCATTTCTTCCAAGACTTTTGTGCAGAATGATACCATATATGATTTGTCAGGTACATTCATGGATCATTCTTTGTGTGAGGTGGAGACGGATGACTTATCTTCAAAGAGTAGTAGCTCTTCAGGACTTCTTGATAAGTCAGGTAGTTTGTCAGGTGGTGAACACATATTTTTCCAGAGAGTAGCTTATTAGTGCACATGGTGGGGATGTTGAAGTGCAGAAGTTGACTAGTAAGGCTGTTTCTTTTGTGGAGGTTAGCAAGTTTCCAGTTTGTTATTACTACAAGGATGGTGTTCTGATGAGGAAATATAGGTCGTCGGATGTTCCCACGGAGGATGAATGGAAATTGTACCATCACGTACCGAAAACATGTACTTTCACTGGCCCATGAAAGTCCCATGGCAGGTCATCTGGGTGTAAACAAAACTTGTGAGAAAATTTTACCACATTTTCTTAGGCCAAGTTTGAGACAAGATGTGGCTTAATTTTGTCATGCATGCCAAATTGTTGGAAAATCAGAAAATTCCTTCAGCTTCCTTATAACCAATACTGGCTTTTTTGTGCTCACGTGTGCTTCTACCAGATTTCCCGAAGCAATTTCGCTTCATAGGATTGTTGCTCCTGTGATTGTCAAGGCTTTGATCACCTTATTTGGTTTGCCAGATGTTGTTCAGTCTGATCAGGGCTCAAATTTTATCTCTAAGTTGTTTCAACAAGCTATGTACCAGTTAGTATTAAGCAAGTTAAATTTAGTGCTTATCACCCAGAGTCTCAGAGAGCTTTAGAGAGGTTTCATCAAACCTTGAAGAATATGATGAAGACTTATTGTTTTGAGACAGAGAAAGATTGAGATGAGGGTGTGCATTTGTTGTTGTTTGCTGTCAGAGAGTCAGTTCAGGAAAGTTTAGGGTTTAGCGACTTTGAACTTGTATTCGGTCACAGTGTACATGGCCCATTAAAACACTTGAAAGGACAATGGCTCAATGACAGACTTGATGTCAATCTCTTAGAAATGTGTCTACATTTGGAGACAGACTATCAAAAGCAAGTGAATTGGCCAGAAGAAACTTGAGAAAGTTTCACAAGAAAAAATGAAGCTAAACTATGACAGAAAGTCGAAAGAAAGAAATTTCACATGTGGTTAGAAAGTGGTAGTTTTGCATTCCATTCCTGGTCAACCACTGAGAGCAAGATATCAAGGTCCATATGTTGTTGACAAAAAGGTTGGCAACACAGACTATGTTGTCCTGACGCCTGGTCGTCATAAACAAAAGAGTTTGTGTCATGTTACATGATTAAGAAATATCATGACCGGTTAGAAACCAAACATGTCAATTGTATTGCCACACTCTCCCCAGTTACTGTTTGTACTAAACACAAATGTGAAAATGTTGACAACATTGATGATTGTGCTAGCAATATGAAGTTTGATGATCGTAGTGATAATGTTTCACCAAAGTTGAGAACTTCTGATGTGTTAGCTCACTTTGATGAGAAACTATCACATTCATCACCTGAGCAGAAAGTTCAAATGCCAGATTTGATTCATGATTTCTCTCACTTATTTCCTGATGTGCCTCTTCGAACTGACGTTGTTAGCCATGATATAGATGTAGGTGATGCTGTGCCTGTGAAACAATACCCTTATCGGATGAATCCCCTGAAACGTGAAATTCCGCAGAAAGAGGTGAAATACATGCTGGACAATGACATTATTGAACCCAGTGACACTCCAGTGGAGTTCATCATGTGTTCTTGTGTCGAAGAGTTGATGTGGTTGGCGCTGCTGTGCTGACATGAAAGCTGTCAATGCGCTCTCATGAACTGACTCGTATCCTATTCCGAGAGTGGACGATTGTATTGATCGCATTGGTCAAGCTAAGTATATAAGTAAGTTTGACTTACTGAAGGGCTTCTGACAGATTCCATGTACACACTGTGCAAAGAAAATATCTGCATTTGCTACACCAGATGGACTGTATCAATACAAGCTGATGCCATTTGGTCTGAGGAATGCTCCATCCAGATGAGATTCTTGGGTATGACTGACTATTACAGAAAGATTTGTCAAACTTCTCAGATGTTGTATCTCCACTTACCAACCTCTTGGGGAAAAAGGTAAAATTCAAGTGGGATGGCAGTTGTCAGACTGCATTTGAAAAAGTCAAAGCCATACTCATGAATTCTCCAGTATTGCAGGCACCAAAGTTTGAAAAAGCATTTAAGTTGCAAATTGAAGGAAGTGATGTTGGTGCAGGTGCTGGCCTGAGTCAAGAGGATGATTCAGGAATTGAACATCCAGTTTGTTATTTTTCAGAGAAATTTGAGAAGAATGAAAGAAATTATTCAACCATTGAGAAAGAGACATTAGGCCTTTTGTTAGCTTTACAGCATTTTGAAGTGTACCTTGGTACCACCACTTTGCCAACTGAAGGTTTTACTGATCACAATCTCCTGACTTTTCTTCACAAAATGAAGAACAAGAATCAGAGACTTATGACTTATGATGATCAAACACAATGTTTGTGCTGATGCACTTTCCAGAGTATAAAGATATGATGACTTGATGATGATGTATGTATTTATCTGCATTCTGTCATAGTAATTCTTCAAGAAGTTTCTCATATTACTGATATTATATTATCATGTTATTATCGCTATGACTGTAACAAAAACTTTCTGCAAAACTCTCTTTTCCTCAAGGGGGAGAGTGTTATGCGTGTGCATTTTCTGCATATTTTGTTGTTAATTAAGTAATGATTATTGTTGGGTCACAATGTTTTGATTTTTTAATAATAATTATGATGGTTCACGTTTGGTATAATAGATGGTCATCATTTTTTAGATTTTGTTAGCAGGCTTGTCCGGAAATTATCTGCCGTTGGATTTCTATTTGTTACTTCAAATGTAGAGACTGCTAGAGATTTCTACAGTGTTGGCAATAGTCGGATGTGCTCGAACTTTTGGGAAATGACTGAGTATATATATAAAGGTTAGTTGCAGTGTTGAGACTGGGACCCACATTCATATTCACTGGAGTATCATCAGATATTAAGATAGAAACAGAAAGCGAACCCACTCTGACCAATACATTCATTTCAACTCCAACCACCACTACCGGCCAAAGTTAGTTGATAAAATTATCAGATCCACACTCCACCCAACAAGAAAAGAGGTCACCAACATACCTGAACCAGTGCCTATTCGCATCTCTTTGCCCTTCGTTGGAGAAACCTCCTGCCACATCAGCTGCCTCCTAAAGTAACGAGCAGGCATCCAAACCAACTTTCCCAGCTCTACATCACTGAAAACTCTGGTGAAAACCTTTTGCAGGAACACCTGTAAACAAACATCAGTAACCGAAAGGTGTCGTCTACAAAATCAACTGCGACTGTGGCAAGGCATATGTAGGTGAAACCTCCCTGGCCCATAAACATCAGAATCACACTTATTATCTACAACTAAATCAGATCGAAAATCAACAATATCCGACCACATCATCAAAGGTCCCAATCACAGTATAACATGGGACAATGTAGAGATATTATCCAAAAACCACAAGGACTTCACTCAATGAAAACTGGCAGAAGCAGCTGAAATCCGCAGACACAAGTCCTCAATCAACAGAGATCAGGGATATCTCATCCCAACTGCATACAATGAACTGATATAAATAACAGATTAGAGCTCACCAGCCATCATTACTAATTACCCTATCAACCATGTATACTTTGTTTCGGCTACAGTTACAATTGGCTTCCTCTTATTGTTGTTATTGCTTTATCCCTGTTCATGTATAAAAGTCTTATCTATGCTGTATTACTTCACTCATGCTAGACAACGGTATAAGGATCCATACCGAAACATCGCATCACATGTAATAAAGAAGTTGTTCTCCATAAAGAATCTTACTCTCTTAGAACCAGCAAAAGTTGTCAACGTACTTCCCTCGCTCCGAAAAGTAATTTGTAAAACTTAATATCACCACCACCAAAGGTGTGCATCGATTTCCTCACTGGGTTGTGCTGTCGGATTCCCAACCCAATGTTAAATAATTACTCACCTGAAGTTGTACTTTATTCAACATTTTAAGCGCTATTCGTGGTATAGGGCACACCGCAGTGACGTCAGTGGTTTAATGACGTGACACGCCCGTGTACTTCAGGTAGGCGGAAGGTAAACACAAACACGTGAGGACAACGAAAGCGGCACACGTTTAGTTGTCGACGTTAGATAGTTAACAATTCTTACTGGTCTGTTGTTTTGGTTTGACACTCATTCCGTCATTTCTTGTGTGGTAGTAAGGTGCGTGAATCGTTTCCAGAAAGTCTCAGGCCTGACATTTCATCCCGTGCGGCTGAAAATTGGAGGCAATAGAAGTGGCTACAGGCAAAAGATCTCAAAGGCTGTATCCCCGAACACAATCGAAATCGCGTACGTGGGGATCACTCCATGTCAGGTATGAGATATACTGACGCTAAAACTATATTAATACTTTTAAGAATCTCCACGATAGTTACCTGAACAAATACCTACGTCAGTTAACACTGTCCTCTTTTTGATCACCTCAGCTGTTACAAGCTCCAGATGTATGCAATTACGGTAGTGCTACAAAATATGCATCATCAGTGTGTTAAGTATTATATTTCTTCACTTGAATTCGGCACATGGTGACTTTTTTATGCAGTGTCTCAATTCCAGATATATTTTTTCATCTGAACAATTCAAAATACAGTAATTCGTTTCATTATCAGATAATTAATCATTAAAGTATGTATCAAACTTTGCATTGTTTGTTCGATACAGGGGAGAAAGGAAATGGATCTTCAAGAAAAAGATGTTGCTTCCATTTCCATGGAAATGTCATTAAAGAACAACACATTAAAGAACAACACATTAAAGAACAACACATTAAAGAACAACATTTCAGTAGAGCAGAAAATGAATACTCACCAAACAAAGGAATTCCAAGAAAAAGACGTTCTAAGCCAGTATTTATACCATAATTAATTTCACGAAATTATTGTGGAAAGAGGCAGTTTTACAATCCAGGTTGCATGCCTCACTTTGGCCCGATACTGCAAGTCTTGTTTGTTTAAGCAGGGAAGTAACCAAAACACTCCCAAGCGTTTGTCTTACTCTTCTTTAAAGAAACCAGTTACAAACACAAAATGTAAGGAGGTGTGTTTGGTTTATTCACTTCCAAACATTTTGAAACATTACAATACAAATGATCCCCGACATCCTTACGTACATATTGTCACGCAGGCAATGACATAATCAGGAAAAGGTGACGAAGGAGCAACACTACACTCTGAATCGTCGTGACATTCACAATTCAGACGTTGACTTTCACAAATATTGCTTATTATTCTTATTTCTGCTTATTCTTGCTCCTTCTCATGGTTGAACCGGACACTGGTAGGGAGAATGGAGGCGAAGAACGGTCTGATATACCACGAGTGGCGCTTAAAATGTTGGATAACTGATGTTTTACGTGAGTAGCTATGAAATGTGGGGTTGGAAATCCGAGACCACAAGCAAGTCAGGAAATGGGCGTGTACCTTTGATGGTGGCGATATTATATTTTTATTTCCATCATGAATAGCGGTTTTATGTAATGAAGCAAGGGTTGTCTCCCTTGGATTGTTAACTCGTGTGTGAGGCGGCAAGTGTTGTAAATTGCGTCGTGTAGTGTGGTCGATAGTGTAGAGTGGTTGTGTTGTTCCGAGCGCTAGCGCAGCAGACCCCGGGAGCCGCCCGATCCGGAACCAAGCTTGTTTGCTTGGTGTCATTCAGCCCTACGCAGGACCGATGTACAACCATTCCAGTGTAAGTATGTCCACCGAGAGCAAACTACTCAAGTACTGATGGTTATCCAAAGACATATAGCAGCATGTCAATATGGTTACATTGACAACACATACATTTGAAAACAGCATAACACGGACTTACTTAAACTGGACACATATGACAAATGTGAACTTGTAGTCATGTTTTCTGTCATGCTTTTGTGACGCCGCCGAATAGTGGTAGCCATATTTAGCAATATCAATGGTTTGAAATGTATGTTGTAGAATGATTTGAAAATAACTTCCGGTCTGTCGACCTTCAGTCGTTGCCGACCATGGATGATGTCATCCATCTATTTAGAGTCTTTACACATTGTACATGTCATCTAACACTGACATTATATGGTTACATGAGACGATGAGCATGTTCTTGTGACTGAGAGAGAAATGTTCTAGTTTCACTTTCGATTTAGCCGTAAGACCCATGAAGATGATTTTATCGTAGCTGCCGTCAGGTACTGAAATCATCTAGGGTGCCCATGATTACGACATGATGACTTGGATGAGAGCAGCGAAATTGTTGGTAGCAGTGAATATCATCCTGGTTGTTGCGGTGGTCATCGCCATGACTCTATACAAACAGACTGGGAGCACGAGCTACACAGACACATCTAGTAGCGTCATCGATGCACAGGTACAGCACCAGTATAGCTTGATCGCGATGCATGGCTGAACAGGGTTATTCTGGAACCTATGTAACCGTTATCTAACGACAGAGAGTTTGATCGATCGATAGCAAACAATGATTTTTAGACAAGTATCAATTTTAACGAAACGACAGCTTTTGTGATATACTGTTTATCACATAACTCGGACTACGCTCAGCACATGAGACGTTCACCTTACTGATATTATTCCTGTCTATCTGCAGCTTGCTGCCCTGTCTACGAGGACAGATTCAGGTTTGTTGAACTCATAGACTTCTTTTTGATGATTAAATGCTATAACGGTTAGACTACACGTAACCATTCGCCATGTGTGTATTTCCATGTGCTGTGATTTTCATTTTTGTTTAGCTTCTTACGTGCTGGATTGATTTCAGTATATCTCTCTGCCCTTCAGGCATCACTTATCCACGGGACTGGGCGGTGTTTCAAGAAGTGGACAGCAGTTTATGGAAATCAGCTGCTCACCTTGTCATAGACCCCCGAGCAAACTACACAGGTAGGGATATACATGTTTGCGGACGTATGAACCGAGTTCGCCGATACAATTTTAATAAGTTTCATGTAAGGTTTGATGAAAGAAATTATTGTAAACAGAGGCACGTAACTTAGTTATTCCTCTGGGGAGAAGCGGCTTCACATAGGATTTATTCAAATGCAAACATATATAAATGAGTAAAGGAATCAGTTGACGAAGAAAGACTCAAGTTTAGTAAAAACAACACACAATGAAATAAGCAAACCATTGATCCATGTGGTATCCTTCTGAACTGACAGGCACAGTTCCCATTTTGAACTGGAGAGAGGGTAGCAACTGCACCTATGTTGGTAAAAGCATCGAACGTGACGCGGGAAGTCTCACGGTGACGGACAGTGGTTACTATTTCATCTACAGCCAGGTATTGTCACTGCACTTTTGTTAGGGCATATCTGGGGTTCGAACCCGCGATAGGCGGACCCTTGTGAAAGAGATGAAGTCTTGCACAGCATCACCAGCAGCGACACCCAATGCTAATGTACATGTTGTACCCTCACAAGATATAGGGAATATCACCTATAGTATGGTTCCTCGGTTTCAAAACAGAAATGATTACAACTGAAACACAATGCTTTCCCCTTTCAGTTTCAGGTTATGTGGGATGTTTCTAAAAGTGGCATAAAACTATACTCAATCCTCTACTTTTATCATTGTGGCGGTGTTTAAATCTTTAATATTATGTTATGTTATGTTATGTTATGTTATGTTATGTTATGTTATGTTATGTTATGTTATGTTATGTTATTTTATTTTATTTTATTTTATTTTATTTTATTTTATTTTATTTTATTTTATTTTATTTTATTTTGATGCAGTTAAAAGTGCATGATGATGTTTCAGATCTTGTACCGAGGTGAAGGCACCAGAGAACTGGATTATGGACGGGTACTGCATATTGTGTTGAAGCAGAGAGTGACAGAGCGGCCTGAATCTCCCACAATTTTGATGAGGAATCTAATATCCACACCCTCCATCAGGAGAGGTCACATGACCTACGCGAGCAGTGTACTAGGGGCCACTTTCTTCCTTGAACCCCACACCAGGCTCTCTGTCCAGTCCAGCATCCCGGCGAACATTGATGCATCGGGGTCTCCACACTCTAACGTCTTTGGTCTATTTCTTGTATAATTTTTCTACGAAAAATGATCATACAGTCGTTAGGTGTTGAGGCTTGTTTTTGTTTTGCGACATACATGCGCAGGCCATGTCTGAAGAATAGAATGTGACCATCATTGTAAATATTGCCATCATTGTAAATATCATCGGATATGGTTTTCCGTTTATTCTCTTAGTTATTCAGTGATCACGAGTGTCCATTGCTCAGTGTGACGAAACCCTGTATTAAGGTGTGTGTGTTTGTCAGGGACAATTCTGTGCTATGTTACTTTAATCGTGCTTGAAAACGGTGTAAAAAAATATACCGAAACGTCGCATCATAGAAATAAAGAAGGTTTTGAATCCATAACGTATTATACTTTTCTATTATCCATCAACATCTAAAATACCAATCAAACAGATCAATTGTAACAATCCCAAGTTATTTTGTTTTGTTGTGAATATTATATGGTGAAGCTTTTACAGTTGTCACCGCAGGTGTTGTTAGGCTATAAGAAAGGACTTGTTGTCACCGCAGGTGTTGTTAGGCTATAAGAAATGACTTGTGGCTGTCGCCCCACGTGTTGTTAAGCTGTAAGGAAAGACTTGCAGTCGTCTATCATACAGACACTGAAGCACATGCAAATGTATACAAGGAACCCCACGCAAGTCTAGAAAATGTGGAAATCTAGATTTCCAGAGCATGAAGAACGTATCAGGGCTTCTTTTCATTATATTTGTATTTACTACGACGGTTTGTTTCTGTACACTATGTTCATTATAGAGACTACCGGTTGTTAGTGAGGGCAGGCAGATGTTACCTTCCCATGTCGGTATGCTACAAGCAAAGACTGCAGCTACTCGTATCACATCACATCATTGCTAAATGTTATTGGAAAAGTGTTTACGTGTTTCAGAAAAATAAACGAATAAGAATTTTGTTGGATGTTAATAATCTGATTTTGGAGTCTCAGGCAGGTTTCCGTCATGAGTACTCTATGGTATACAATATTTTTGTTTTATCCTGCAGTCGCTTTTAGAAAATCCTTTGATTACATTAACAGGAAAACCTGTTGTGTATGTTAGTTATAAAAAGGTTGTTTAACATATTGAAGAGTATGTATCCATCAATTAAAGCTTATATAAAATCTGAAGAGGGCATCACGCAACAGTTTGAAAATTCATGTGGGGTTTGCCAAGGTTGTGTTTTAAGCCCTGTGCTATTCATATTTTTTTAATAAATGAACTTGTAACTGATATGTATAATAAATGCAATCATGGAATATTCATAAGCAAACATATTGAAGACATAATGATGCTATTGTTTGCAGATGAAGTTTCAATGTTTTCATTTACAGTATCAGGTTTGCAAAGACGATTGAATGTAGTAGATGGTTTTCGTTTGAATACAGAAGTGAATACAGAAAATAAACCAAATAAAATAGTATTTAGAAACAATGGTACATTACGGAGAAACGAGAAATGGTACTTTGGGGATAAACAAATAAAAAGTGTCACATATTATAAGTACTTAGGGTTGATATTCTCCTCAAGGCTCTCTTGGTCAAACGCTTATAATACTCTTGCTGCACAGGCATCTAAAGCAATGGCTTATGTATTTCATTTATTTAGTAAGAACAGATATATCTAATTCACAACTGCGGCTTTTAGTGGCCATACCCCCAGAGGGGTTGAAGTATCATAACATTATTGTCATATTATTGGGGTATCTAAGACCCCATCTTTCGAAGTATAATTATGTATTTATACATTTGTTTTATACACAGACTAATTAGGTTACTGTCGCATTACAGCACTGAACATTGCAGTAACGGTATGGTGTATCGCAACTCGCAGCTCACTCTCTCAAGAGGTTATGAAAGAAACACATTGTAAAACAAATGGTATTTGAGAGACATTCCAATAGTCGATGCAGGTTTTATATCTGGCTTGGTGATACAAATTCAATGGCAATATATAGTGTCAGCGAGGCTGTCGTTGGAAACCCTTATCACGACCGCCCAATCCATAAGCATATGACACAGATATATCAACAAAAGACAGCAATCGTATAAGTGAATCAGCTACTACATCTATCATGCTTTGTTTGAGGAACATTACCTGCTTGAAAATTGAACAAAGATTTTAGCCACTAGCTGGAAAATGAACACTCTAGAGTTATTAAGGACTTTCATCATTGTGTTTACCGCAGTCTCGTGTAGAACAGGGCTAGAGTGGTGTGGCAGGTCTGATTGGGCGTTATCGTAACCTGAATGTAAAGGTCATTGTCCATTCTGTCAACAACTGTTTGTCTGTTGGTTGTCCATTGCCCCTACAACTGTAGGACCTGACATCCTGGTATATATATCGCTCATTTGGATGAGGCTACGGGCTAAACAACAAGCCCATGGTTCTGGAGGGACTCATCAAGGTGGGGAGGGAACTTCATTCCACGACTAAAAGTTGTCGGAACATGCTGTTTGACCATATTATAGCTAAAATGGATAGAATTATCATTAAAACGCCCGCACGTTATCAGAAATGAGCGGGCCACTGTAACTTGATGATGTCCGCAATTACTTGACGACGGGCCATTATCAATCCCGTTGTTAGGTGACGTCATAAGTAGCTCAGCTTTTGAAGTTCAATCACCTACGGCACGGTTGAACTTGAGCTCATTATTGACATATATCTGGATCACATTCGTCACATGTACCTCTGCCATTATGTACTTTCTTGCCTGTGCCAACCATGACAATTGAACCATAAAGTACAACATACAACAATGAAAATATCTACTGGAAGTCTAACGCTGAAAACTGAGAAAATGGCGGCTGGTAGTATGGGCAAAGGTCAAGGTCGAATGTCGTAATTCTCAATAGTGACGTCACCTCTGTTGTTCCATGACGCGTCTATGTTTGTAAAATGTGTGTCAGTGACCACAGTCGTTTGTTGTAAACAGTAAATGCCTCTTAGCCGATACCGTTGTTTTTATTCTTATCTTATTTAATATACTATTCCTTTTAGCTATGATAACGGTAAAAGCTATTTTTCAGGGCATTATCATTTGCAGGAGCCCTCGGTCTTTTCTACTGCTCTCCTTCAGCGGGCAGTTAATGAAAGATCTCAGGCTTCTGCAAATGATTATGCTCTGAACAATAGCGTTACCCTTATATACTGAGTCAAAAAAGAAACTTCACATTCATTCTTCAGGGTACTATAAAAGAACGACGGATTGTAAGCTGGTTAAATTGTTATTATTTCATTGCTAAGATCTGTGTGATGTACTCGATACACTGACAGTGCCACAATCAGTTCAATTAGGCTACACTGCCGTTCGAAAATATGGGTATACAGAATGTCAAGTCAGAAGCATAAAATTCGAAATTTTTCAGTTCAATATTGTGTATGGTCGCCCCGCGCATTCACCACTGCCAAACACCGTCTCCTCATCGACTGCCTGACGCTTGTGGTTGGGGATTCTGCCCCATTGCTCCTGCAAGGCAGCGCCAAGTTACTGAGGTTGCTTCCTAAGACCACGAAGCCTTCTCCCGAGTGCATCCCAAACGTGCTCTATTGGATTTAGGTGAGTGAACCTCAACGGCCAGTCCATGATGTTGATTCCAGCGTTTTGAAAGAAAAATTTCGTGTCAACATCGTGGTATGCGGCCGAGCGTTATCATGCTGGAACTGTAGACCTGGGCCAGTGGCCTCCATGAAAGGAACGAGTTCAGGAGTGAGCACCTTGTAGCTGTAAGCAGCAGCTGTGAGGTTTCCACGGATGACCAGAAGTCGTGAACGGTTGTTCCCACAGAAAGCACCCCACACCATGCAATCCGAATCTGTCGACTTCCTGTGCACAACATTGAAGATACCGTTCACGACGTCGTCTCCAGACTCTATGCCTGCCGTCCGCGAATATATGGGTAAACCTGGGTTCATCACTAAAGACGACTCGATTCCAGTCTCTCTGGGTCCATCGGAGGTGACGTTGGGCCCACAGCAGACGTTATTGATTGGGTGAGTGTGTGAGTGAGTTGAGGTTTACGCCGCACTCAGCAATATTCCAGCTATACGGCGGTGGTCTGTAAATATTCGTGCCTGAACCAGACAATCCAGTGATCAACAACATGATCTGGGATTGGGAACAGATGGCATATGCCAACCAAGTCAGCGAGCCTGATCACCCGATCCCGTTAGTCGCCTCTTACGACAAGCATAGTCGCCTTTTATGAAACAGCGTCAATATTGGCCCTGGGCGTCGAGAATGGTGATTAGCAGCGCGCAACCGATTTCGATAGGTCTGTGAGGACAGTCGAACTCTAAATATCTCAGCCTTTTCGTGTAGAAATCTGTCACGTAGGTGACGTAGGGCGATTTGACGGTCTTCTGTTGGTGACGTCACATGTGAACGACCCGACCTTGGGCGATCGGAAGTGGTGCCAGTTTGTTGTAGACGGCCTCTCAAATCATACACAGTACGATGGCGGCATCCCATTGCACTTGCAACGTCAGTAACGGATCTTCCCGTTTGCAACATGCCAACGGCACGTTCACGTTGGATATTTAACAATCGTGGCATTTAAAGTACTGTTAGAACTGTGGTTTAAAACTGTTTGCAAACACATGCAAATGAAGAAAACTTCGATGCGAAGATCACGTTACATGTGCAAAACCTGATTGGGCACTGACGTCATTTGCACAGCGAAATGGATGGGTTTGAGTGGGTTTTGCTAGCATTTTTCTAGAGTTGAAACATAGGGATCCAATTTCGGATACATAGATGTATCATCAGAGAAAAAAATATTCATTTTTTTTTAAATTACATTTTGTGAAGGTTCTTTCTTGACTCAGTATATTAAAAAGACTCACGAGTAGCCTCTGGTACATCATCATAGGGGTACTTATAGCTGTTGTGGCAATAAATGATTACGGAGAAACTTGCGTGAGAAACCGGCAGGTTTCATGAATGGAATGGGAACTAATAAAACACCATGATCATGGCATGACTGTCCTGAGAGTATCTGTAGCCTGGGCTGCAATGTTTCCAACAAGGTACGAAGTGCAATCGGATTTCTGAACTCAATTACAAACACTTGAAACACTGTTCGGGAGGTGTGCGTTGAATTGTCACTGGAATAAAAAACAAAAAACAAACAAAAGCAAACAAAACCCCCCAAACCAAAACATGACCTGGAGTTTGGGATTCATGCTAATGCTGAGTCGATTCAGTCCACATTTTGACATTCCTGGTGAATTTTATCCGTACGTTTAAACTAGCAATTACAAGTCAGTGTCATCATGGCAATATATTGTCTGAACTAATTTGGACAATATAATTTAGACAAGCGCTGTGAGATGATGATATGTGACATCGTTTTTGCATAGATCGTTCAACGATCCGCTGTCCGCTAGCATCAGTGTCAGATCGATCATGATGGGATCAAATCCCAGTGTTGTAGTACCATAAGATTGTTCTCGTGTTTCACTTTGGCTCATCATCAATCAGCTACTAATCAAAATGGTTACATACGAGTCGATTCACATTACGACGTGATTATTCTTTGATAAAAAACCGAATAGTTGAAACTGTTTCACTTGAAATGTTGCTGCTTAGGTAATGTCGTTTCACGTGAAAGGTCAGACCAACCCTTTGCAAGGTTTCCCCTTACATTATGCTCTTCACAGATTGTAAGTCAGCGTTTAAGTACCACATGGAATCAATACCGATTGTTCTCAGGCATTCTGTATTAATCATTTACACTGACTGGTTGTGACAAAATTCAAGGACGGTTTAACATATCTCAGTCGTTTGCCACAAAAAGTAAAATGACGATGAGAAATGGTTAATAATTCTTTATTGTAAAAGTCAATGAACATAGAGTTTAATCATTATGATTAAACCAGACCAACATCCGCAGGAAAGTGTACATATATAGGCCACGTGCACTTATGCAAATGAACGTGTACCCTAAGTATATCAAATATTAAATGTTTCGTAAATCACAACAAATATCGAGCCTTTTGACTTACAGTCTCTTGATACGGGAGGAAATACAACGTTTGACTCGTCACGAACATATTCTTTGGAATGTTTTATACATATATATTTTCAAATATGTCATATCTGACTCTGACAAATATATGTATAGGTGAACATAAAAGACGTGGAGGGTGATATACGAAATGACCTGAAAGCCTCGTCACATGACCCAAGTCACAAAGTGTCAGACATATCAAACAACATGCGTACTTACAACTCAGCTCGCTATACTTCCAGTACTTAGCGTACGGTCAGACATATCTGTGGGTGACTTTGTGGTTATATGTATGTGTAATGTTTGGTTGTTGTGTATGTGTTTTCAGTGTTAACCGTGCAAAGAAAATTTCCTTACAACATGCGTATTGCCAACTCAGCTGACCATACATCCATTACTGACATCTTATACCGCTAAACAACGAGTATATGGAAAGTGAAAGGACCTGTGTGGATGCCGTGTAAGGTCATCCCATGTTTGACAGATCCGCAGGTATTGTCAGCTCGTAGTTATGTTTGACGCATCCGCAAATACAAATTTACATAACAAAGTGGATCAAGCTTTTCTTGTGTTTGACTGCGTGTAATGGTTGTACACACCCCACAAAGACTAGCTGTTACTACATGAATATGCATATATCAAAAAGGGGAAGGCATTTCAAGCCGAATACATTCTGGCCATGTTATATTATAAGTTGTTCACTGGTCACGAAGGAAACGTGGGTTGATGTACCGTTGATGCTTGTTTACGTTCCTGAGCCCGAAAGGACCAGTGTACAACATCTATATCTTACCAAACACCTCAGTGTTAATTTTGAATTGTTTGAGGTACGGGTACAAAACTTCTGGTAGCCATCAATGGATTCGGCAGAGGACAAGAAAACACATTTAGAGTTATTTACCTTCCATCCATTTGACATTCGCAAAATATCGTTAATCTCCGTACATCATACGTGGTTCGATGGTATTCGACATAACGGAATATTACTATGAAGTGCCAGGTGAGGTCGGCATTCCCAGCGTGGTACATAGAAAATACTACAATAATTCGTTTGTGAGCGGGGTATATGGAAAATAATAGAATAAAAAGACAAATATTTGTGAGGTAAGATAAGTGACAATGTTCATACAGATGCCCAGTGGCTGTAAGTCACTATGTACATACTCTATATACTTACAGCAATGCAGCTATACACAACGACTGAATTATTTACAGTATCTGGCCAAGCAAGACACAACACCATGTTTACATTGGGATTCCTATATCCAGTAGTGTAGAAATTGTAGTTCACCTGACAGATTTATCTACATGACTACAGTCCGTCAAAGGATATTGATACGCTTTGCTTGTATATTAACCATCACCTCCTCGGAAGTTGGGAGACTACACGCCGGAATTAGTGTCCATCCAGATATGCAAGTCCTTCGAATTGGGATATCATAATACAATGTACGTCTTCATTGTTAGATCCTTTCTTAAAGCCATGTTTCTAGTGCTAGTGTAATCTGTTATTGAGGTAATAAATCATATCTATCTTTAAGAAACGTAACCATGTTTATATGGAGGTTCAAACTGAGTCGTGGTGTTTTTCTCAAAACAGTTATTCCTTAACTTTGACTAAAATCTCATTACATATGCCCTGGAAAATATATATTGAAAAATATTCTTCTGGATGTCCACCTCATGTCTGATTACAAACCCTGACGCATAGAATACTGTGTCCGTTTTTGAAATAGACACAATTTGGGTTAATGCTGATGTTTTCTTTTATCAAAAATATAATCGATTTCAAGTTTGTAAGAACATGGTGTTTTCTCTACGATAATTTTGCATCGCTGGTTGCTTGACAAAGGCACAAGCAC
Source organism: Haliotis asinina (assembly GCF_037392515.1). Taxonomy (NCBI): domain Eukaryota; kingdom Metazoa; phylum Mollusca; class Gastropoda; order Lepetellida; family Haliotidae; genus Haliotis; species Haliotis asinina. Next base: position 56,851,126 of record NC_090289.1, read on the forward strand.
CTGTTCTTCAACATCGCATATATACAACAATTAAGAGCACATCCATTAAATCAACCCTGATACCAGTGTTTTAAATGCCTCTGGAAAATACACTTGCATTAATGTAGATGTATGTTGATCAATGACAGAGAACGTGAAGATGTTCTGAATATGATGGCGTCTGTTATGATACAGACACGAAAGGACATCAACGTAAGTCCTGCAGAGCAGCTTGCTTCGCGACATCAAAACTGACCCATTATTCGCTGGCCTCCTGGTGATATGAGCAGAGTCAGATCATCCCATGTAACATGTATCTATCTTCAGATGTAGGTAACGGGACTCCTTCCTTGAACCACATTGAAATCAGGATAGTTGCAGATAGCGACAGAGGCATGGTTCCAGAGATTCACAATCGAAACATGTAAACATGATCCAGCAATGTCACATTGGAATCCCCACACGACAGCGTCCCTGAGGTAAAACAGCTTATCACACTTGCTGATACCGGACCCCAGGCTTCTCTGGTCCTCGGGGTGATGACCACGGTGAGTATTTACATACAAGGTACATCGTCCCAGCAATCCCCACCACGCAGAAGAGAAGCGCCATGGCGATCACACTGATCAAGACGGGGTTAAACAGGTCGTACACATCTCTTCCTGAAAATATATTTGCATCATATTGTTATATTGCAGTGTAGATGATTTTAAAACTATTCTGTAACTGTATTACATCGTTCCTCTTAAACGTCTCGCCTTCTTGAACAGCATAAATCAGTCTTCAATAGAGCATAACGTTCTGGAAGATACCTAAGCCAGTAATAAGGCTTTGAGGAAACCCGAGCTTGGTGCAAGAGGCGACTATCGGGATTAAGTGGACAGACTCGCTGGATTAGTTGACATGTCATCGTATCCTGTTTGCGTAGATCAATGGTTATGATGTTGATCATTGGATTATCTGGTCCAGAAGCGATTATTAACATATAGCCATATAGCGGAATACTATTGGGTGCTGTATTAAATACGAACAAACATACTGTATAAAGGGACAAGTCCAAGGCTCTCTCGTCTCATATTACACCAAGCCAGCGGTGTTAAGCTCACGTCGTTTCGGGAGTTGGTTTCGGGCACTGTTGGTGAACAGTGAATATTATCACCACTGACTGTGAACACCGGGATAAGAATATAATACAACTGTTAATCACATAACACTTCCCTGCTCTGTCTGGTTTGGCAAGCTTTTCGTTTGCAAGGATATGTGTAACATGTTGTATTTCGGATTACATTTCTTGGTAAACTATAGATTCTACTACGTTTTTGGTAGAGTCCAATCCAGAATTCGGACCACGCCCTCAGTGTCAGGCACCTAGTCGCCAGCACACAAAGTCAGCCGTCTAACTAGCTCAGCCACCACATGTGGAAGTCGCGGTGGCTGAGAGGGTTAGGCGACTGACTTTGTACGCTGGCGATTAGGTGCCTCTCTCTGAGTGTGTGGAAAAAGTGGACGTCGTGGTGACTGAGCCAGTTAAACGTCTGACTGTCTAAATGACATTGTACAAGTAAGTGTGTCAGTGTTGGAGTATTGTTACCGTTGGATAACTGACATGTAACATTTATTGTACGTGAGTATTCCTTCGATTCCGGATGTGGAGATATAAAAGTTATATGTAAGAATATTGTTATAGGTAGAGCTATTTCATGCCATTAATTTCTATAGTGTTGTAAAGGTATTTAAGTACTACTGTACTATAAGATCATCCATACAAACATCAGCACAATTGTTATACAATTTGTTGGAACACTGAGAGAGAATGACGAGGCCAGGTGTTTGGCAGAGATGTGTCTCTTAAATTTGCCAGGAAAATGGTTGCCTGTCAGAACTGGTCAGGTGATTAACGTGGTGTGTCACGTCCGTTCACGTAATTTACAAGGGAGAACAAGATTAAGACATTCATCAATATTCAAACTTCCAATCCGGTCCTTTCTGACTGACCGGTCAGTTTCTATTTGAGGGTAGTTGGCGACAGATCAAAACTAACATAACCCATCTACATGATACCAACAAATGGTACTTACCGCCGGTGGCCTCCATTGTAATCTGTAGCTGCAAATATACAGGTATATATTACCTCATGTATGCAACACAAATACTGAACGCAAACATAACAGATACAGTGCAAAGCCATTTTGAACGAGCACTAAAACACGCCATCACATACAAACTATATTTATCTAAAAATCTTATTTGGTCAAATTACTGCTACAAGTTGTCCGTCAGTCATACATAATAATCAGGTGCCCATGTGGAAGAATACTTGTGATCATATTCAGGTAGTAAGTAATGGACGGAATAATAGTAATAGTGTTGCTCACAATACTTGGTCCTGATTGAATCAACGTGTCACGTGGAGTAATCCATTCATATAGCGGTTTAAAACGGACAATTATACATAACATCCTTCATTTCATATGTATCCGCCTCGGAAAAGGATGATTCCTTTCATATGCACGTGTATCGACGGTTCTGGATGGAAAGCATGCACTTCACTCTGGGGTTTCCTTTATAACGGTTTGAGTTCTGTACTGACGTTTGGAGGTGTACACACACACACGATGCCTAGACAGTACGACATAGCAGAGGGGAGATGGCCATTGAAATATTCATGGCGGTAGCCCTGCAACCGCTGTCATCCTACCACCATCACACGACGTGCTCGACGTAGGGTTCATCATCTACGGAACAGAGCTCAAGCAGCAACAGTAACAACAACCTTAGTTCATGGGTCAAGGGGAGTCCAGTCTGCTGTAATCAGCTGCCAACGTCCATACGTGGGGCCAAGTTTAACTGTCAACAACGCCAGCGACGTTTACACCTCTTACACAGGAAGGGTGTCGATGGATGATCTAGTTCAGAACAGGATCAACGTCTTCCACAGACGTCTCTTTCCCCGGCTATGCCTCGCATTGAACATTCGGGGACGACATTTGACGTAGGATTGCTGCAGGTTGACAGCTACTCACACCTCCGCACTTGGGACAGAAATTGGTGTTTGAGTGGAACCACTTGCATCAAGCACTCTTCCAGACGCTGGCGAACTAAATGAGGTGACGTTCTACGGTCTGTGTTAGCTGAATGTGCCTATATTCACTATTAAAGAGACTTTTCGTGTTCAGGGCTGTGTTCATTTGATGGGTTTTTGATCAGTTTGATCTTTTTGCAATTCAAAGTCATCAGCAACTTTCAAATGTTAAATTGATAGAGATTTATGTAGAATAGACATAATTTTGGTTGTCCTCTGTTTACAAATTTGAGAAAAAGCCACACTTACGTTTCTTTGCTGTTCAGTATATTAAATAGCATAGCTAAAATTCCTGGCTCACACCATATTCCGACATACACATTCATACATGTGATCACTGGATGCCTATCACAACGGCACATTGTATTTTCAATCTCAACTCCCTGGGGATCATACAACTTACTGTTGTTGTCTATTGGGCGCATCAAGATAATGTAGCTTTCCCATCCTTACGAGGTACCCATTCACAGCTGGGTGGACTGAGACACTTATAGTCACAGTACATACTGTATGTTGCTGTACCCGCAACTAGATGTCTGCACGTAATCATTTGGTCACCATGTGGTTATCTACCAGCGTATTCGTGGGTTCTTTCACAAGTGTTCCCCTGTTGTACAGTTGTGTACTAGAGGTTGTGACAATAGTGAAAGAGAGTACACAAAGTTGTCTACGATGGATTTTCAACCGTTCACCTGTGGGCTCGATTCCGGCACCTCCATGTTCGCTCCCCTATGGACATGGTGCTAACGAACCACGGCACATGATCGTTGCCGACTGGAATTCGAACCCACGATGATAGGTCCCCAACGTGCCCAAGGTTCGGGCACGTTTAGCCATATATGTATGACGAAACAAATTAGGCGTATCGTCTAGTACACCTGAGTACTGATATCTTGATCAGGAAAAAAAAAACCCAAAAGATCAGCAACTGACCAGTGGCGCACAGCAACGATCAGCGGGATGCATGGTCTGTAATATGTACCGTGAGTCGGATCTACATGGGAGCTCCCTAAATCATGCTTCGCACACAAGGCCGCTTGTTCGGCAACGGAATACACAAACGAATGGTTAACTAACAAACCACAAAGCACACGCACTACTTACAGTAAGGCGTATGACAAACTTACATAGTGACCTTGTTCTCAGCTTACGGCCACTTGATGTCTTGAATTTGAATGTCAGGTGGTCGTTATCATAAACTATGTACCAGCTTTACGAAGTCTCCGGCTACATGTAGGTCACGCGAAATAAATCCGGCAAATATTGCAGAGAAAAGTTGGAAATATATCCTCTCTGTGACTATTATACTTTGCAGAGCAGTTATAACCCCTATGTTTAGCAGTTATGTCCTGATCAAGGAGAAGCGTGGAAGAGACAATTTGAATCTCACGAGGGCTTGCTGATTTATAGAGGAATGGTATACAAGTGTGCCCATGCTCTGTCGTCCCACCTGTTGCACGATGTGACATTGCAGGCATATATGGTATCACGTAAATTAGCAGGTGCACACAAACATGCACCCTGTGTTACTGAGCATGCTTTATGTCACTGATTGCATGTACATATTACATGCACGCTTTGAAACTTTAGCAATGACGATTCTTGTTAACTACACCATATGTATTTACAAAAAAATAGAAGAAAAAAAGTAAGAAGAAACACTTAGTCCCATATTGAATATAAGCACTCCGTGATGTTGTTCCCTGTGATTAAACTTGCACCACAAAAACTATGCCTGAAGACCTTGACCTCTAACAGAACACGACACTCACTATAGCGTATGTCTTTCGTAGGGAAATGAAAACGTCTTTGGGGCCAAGCTCTAGCAATTGCGTGATGTTTGTCATTTCAAAATAAACGCAGTGCATTTCATTTGCATGTAAATATACACACAAGCGTTGACATTCAAAGTAGGACACCCCCCCAGGAAGGCCTGTGACAGCGCATAGTTGAGAACTTACCCTTGTGGGCGATTGAACAGTCACAACACATGCAGCCTCCCCGTAAGATGTTGTCCTTCGCTTTACTACCTTAGTGATCAACTGACAGTCAGCCGCAATGGCCCTCAACTTGTCACTGGGCAAGGCTGAAACTTCTCGCAAAGAAAGTCCTCCCTCGACAATGGATCAGCTGATATATAGGACAAAGTTCAAAGGTCAGTCTTCCCACCTCACTCAGCTGGGCTGTGCTGTTGGTGTCCCTGCTGTGTATGCGTGTGTGCGTGTACTGTTGGCGGCTGGCGTCACCTATCAGACATTCCTCGTCCAATATCGGTTCACTGTGTCCTGTGTCAATGTGAGGAGTATGGAAGCAATGCCGACATAGTACACCTACTCTATAGAGTATGTCCACCCTCAGTGTGCCGTACTGCGCCTTTACAGTTGGTACGTTCACACCGACGCAGTTTCCAATGAGTTAAAGGGGAGTTGGTTGGGGTTGGGGGAGGGGTTGTTCTTTTTTTTGTCTCACCTCTACTATATCTTCTCGAATACTGAACCTGGTGGTTATAGTATCTTATGTAGCATTTATCTCCACAAAGCAGAGACAGAATGTAATGCTGAAATGCAGTTCCCAAAATAATTAATATTAACATATCGTCCTTACTTCACAGACTGGAACCCTAGACTTAATTTTCAGACAGTGGTAATCTAGACTGGCCATATATTGTATCCCTGCATGGGCTTCATTGATCATTATATTTGTTTCAGGGTCTGTAGGGCAAACAAACAAATACCTTAAACATGGATATGCCTTTATACGGAAAATAACAAACACATCTTTTAGCCAAATCTCTGTCACAATACGGCGTGTGGGAGGGAAACCCGAACCTGCAGGTCAAACATGTCTTCTATTTTGGTGACATGCATGAGCAGTGGTATGGGGCTGATAAACCCTCGCACACAAAGCGGACGAGCCAGGATTCAATCCATCCTTCTCAAGAAACAAGGCACGCACCTCTGCGATTTAGAAGCAAATTAGCGTCAGTGTTTCAGTCCCTACATCACTCTAAATCAGATCATTTCCGTCATGGATGTCTTTAGAAACAAGTACACATCGACATCTAAGCGTACTTGGATGTATACCCATTGTCTGAACATTTGCGCGATGCATATAGCGTATTACCTATGCGGAGTGTCAACTTCTATGTGTGAGTGTATAAAGGTTAATGTTACCTTGTCTCTCAAAGAACGCACGTGAAATTAACACACTATCAAATCAACAATGCATCATGCATGTTCAATGAGTCTTGTACCTGATTTGTGTCGTTAACTTGTTAAAAGTACCACTTGTGATCGTGTCGTAGCTGTTGCGAATGCAGCAAAGACGCATCTCCCTGCTTTTTGTCTCCTCGCAATCAAAATATCTACAATTACATTATATATATCTTTGTTGGACACAGTCTTCTCATTGCAACAGCTCGGGTTGAATATCGTTAATGCAAGCTGCTGGAAATATATTACATAGGTTCACTGAAGCTGAATATCGTTAACCCAAACTGCTCGAAATATAGTGTATCGGCTGACTCAGACCATTAAAGTATTTCCCTGTGCGTGTGAACATCGATGTTCGAATGTCACTACGACCTACAAGTGAACTATAAATAGCTCCACGTCGTTAGCGGTTGCCCACGTATGAGAACAGCGGTAATAATACACATCTATTTCCGTACACAGCAAATCTAGCCCCGCTCCTGTCGCATTGTGAACAACAAAGCGACGTGAGTCACGGGGAATCGACAAAACATTTACGTACGCAAGAAATATACATTATCTGAAGGGGTGGTGGGGAAGCCTGGTGGTTAAGGCGTTCGCTCGTCACGCCGAAGACCCGCGTGGGTACTATGAGTGAACCCATTTTAATAATAATAATAATACCCAAATGTTAACATGAGTTGTCGACTGTGCAATGAATTTACAGACACTGTCCAACACCTTGTCAGTGGATATGCCCTTCCTTGGGACAAACAGCATATCTTGAAAGACATGATGGTATGGCTTGCTACGACCCTGAACATGTCCTGGGCGTCCTGGAAAATAATGCTTTCAAACTTCTCTGGAATAGGCCCATATACAGCCTGAGACCAATTCCAGCCAACAAACCTGAACTTGCCTTTTTTGATAAAACCAATGAATTTATTTACATATTTATTTATTACATTTATTTCTGTCTCTTTTGACAGTGATGTGACTGGCAAGATTCAGGAAAAGCATGATAAATATGCGGACCTCGCCTTTGAAATGTCTTGCTTGCATCCAAAGTACACTGTCGTCAGGCTCCCCATTGTTCTCGGTGCCCTCCTTTGTACCTCCTGATCTCTTGGGTCATATCGAGATCAGGAGAGTGCCCGGGTTCTCCACCGGGAGCACAGCCCTTGTGACAATCTTGGTAATGCAGAAGGCTACAGTGTTGGGAAGCCTTCATATTCTCCGGAAAATTCTTGGTGGGTTCGACTAGGCAGTGTTTCCTGGGAGAAGTCACATTCGCTGTCTGGGCTGCGTGTAGAGGGGGCGAGGGCCCTGAGCTGATGATGAGCCTGACTGTGCCAGGATCACCTGAACCCTCTCTGCTGCATATCTGTCTTAATCCGTAAAACATAATAATAGGCCATTTTTATAGCGCATATATCCATGTCCGTGGCATGCTCAAAGCGCACAAAATGAAAAAGTCACTATATACAAGTAAAGAAGAGTGACTCCTGGGGATCACTGAAGAAAAGCTAATTTGTAGAGGTATGTCTTGAGTTGGCTCCTGAACAGGGAGAAATAAGTACAGAGGCGGAGATGCTGAGGAAGATTGTTGCATTCTCCAGCGGCAGAGTAGGAGAAGGTTCGGGCCTCTATGTAAGGTTGATCGTACTTTGGGGAGATTTGTACTCTCAGATCGTAGTGAGGGTATGGAGAGGTAGACCGGAGCAGAGCCAGAGAGACAACGAGACACAATGCATAAGACTTTGAAGAGAATTCGTTGTTCAACGGGTAACCAGTGGAGTGATGGGAGAACAGGTCTGATATGTTCATACCTTCTTGTGCGTGTGACAATCAGAGCAGCGGTGTTGTGAACTCGCTTTAAACGCTGTAGTTGAGATTTACTGGCACCGATCAATAGACTGTTGCAATAGTCTAATTTCGAGACAACAAGAGATAGCGTAAAAGTGGCTGCTGAGTTTCTAGTGAGGTATTGCCTGATATTTCCAATGTCCCTGTTCAAGCTGCGTTGACATGACACCTGTTTGGCCCCGGGGTATTTTACCCCCCGGGGGTTAATTTAACCCCAGGGGTAAAGGGGCAAGAGGATTTGCGTTCCTATGGGTTTTAAGACAGGGGTGGGTATTCATCATTCTCATTTCAATCTGACCATGGACAAGTACAGGCGGCTATCAAGGAAAAGGAGAAGAAACAGAGAGAACTTCTGAATGTCAAAAAACAATGTTCAATCTTCTCTGTCAAAAACTTAGACGACATCTTGAAAAGCAGTCCAGAATTCGCCAAGTTATCTGTCGACCACAGAGTCGCAGTTGCAGTATATTTTCTCGCTACAACAGGAGAATATCGCACCATTGCCAATCTCTGTGGAATACCCAAGGCCACTGTCTGCTGCATTGTGCATGAGGTATGTAATGCCATTTACACATACACATTTCCGTCTGTGGTCAAGTTCCCTGAAGGCGAAAAACTTAAAAGTGTTATTTCAGGATTCAAAAGGAAATGGAACTTTCCAAACTGTGGAGGTGCTATTGATGCAACGCACATTCCAATTGTGGCCCCTCAGCAATTCCACTCTGATTATGTGAATAGAAAAGGGTTCTGCTCAATTATCACGCAAGCTGTTTGTGATGATAAGATGTCTGCATAGGGTGGCCAGGTCAAGTTCACGATACAAGGGTGTTCTCAGACTCTAAGCTTAGGGCTTTGGCTGACGGTGGCGAGATATTACCGCAGACAGCAGAGATGATGGTCAGTGTAGGTCCTACTGATCAGAAAGTGGATATGCCCGTTGTCATCATCACAGACCCTGCATACCCTATGTGTCCATGGCTACTGAAGCCATATAGTAACAGAGGGGCTCTGACAGAGGAGCAATCTTACTACAGACTGAGCAGTGCACGCATGACTATTGAAAACACATTTGGTCGCTTCAAGGGGCGATGGAGACGTTTATCTAAGCGCATTGATGTGGATGTGGAATTTGTGCCAGTACTCACTGCAGCTTCAGTTGCCTTGCACAACATGTGTGAGAATGAGCACGAGTTGTTTGAACCAGACTGGCTGCAGGAGGTAGATGCTGAAACAGGAGAGTGCTGACAACAAGTTCATCCAGATCCAGTCACTGGGTCAGCTCTTCGAGAAGCGCTGACTGCACAATTTACCAGTGAAAGACAATGAAGATTTTCGGATGAACATTTGAAACAGTGATTACTCTATCCATGTTTATTAAATGAACAAATAAGTTGTAATCAAAATATTTCCTTATTTGAAGCTTTTAAGTGAAGAATACATGACTTCAGAACAAGGGTTTTGTTTTGCAAACATCATTAAATTAAAGAAATAAACTGCTGCTGCAAACAGAACACTCTTTGTTTAACTTTAAAGTAGATAAAAACTTCCGTCATAAAGTTTTAAAAAAGACTGCTGCCATCAGTTATATAGACAGTGTTTTCTCAGTTCAATCCAACAATGGATAAGTAAAGATGACTTTCACAGTTTGAAATCTAGGAATTCCTTGTTAACCAGAATTTAATCTAAAGCAAAAAATAAGTTGTCATCAACACAAGGGTTCACTTGAAGCTTTGAACAATATGTAGTTTGTAAACAAGAGTTAAGTTGCATTACGAACAAAAAGAAACAAAATCTAACTTCCTTAGACAGGTTACACTTTTAGCTGTTTTCTAAAACAAATCAGTCAGTGAGCACGTGTATCACAGGTTATGAAAACTGCTTCCATCAGTGTTGTGGGTAACACCACCAGGGCTTCTCCTGGGACCATGGATGGGGGGATTTCTACCTCTGAGTAATCTGAGATGCCTGGTTGAGTTGCAGCGTTTGTGGTGGGTACTGGCTGCTTGTAGTCATCAAATCCCTGATTGTAAGATGGCACTGGGTAGACTGAACCTTGACCTGGAAGCATAGTTGCCTGCAGAGGAAACTGTGGTCTGCTGCTCATGATCAGTTGGAGCATTCGCAGTTGGTGGTCTGCTGTTCGCTGTTTCTCCTCTCTATCAAGTTTCTTCAAACTCTCTCCTGTGAGCCTCGTCGTGTATTTTCTTCATTTCAAGTTCAATCCTCTTCTTTTCTAATTCAATTTGACATGCTTCAGTACTTTCATTTGACTTACTGAATCTGTCCATTACACTCTCCAAAGAAGCTTGAAAGCGGCTTTTTCTTTGTTTTCCCTTCTGCTTTGATGCTTTAGTTTCGATTATTGCCTTTTCTTTTGCTTGTGTTGCAGCACATATAATGTACGATCTTTGTTTTCGGTTCCTGAGACATCTGTATCCAAATCCTCACCCTCAAGCAGAGGTATAACATCCTCCATCTCCTCTTCAGCAAGATCAACGCCATCAGCAGCAGCTTCAGAGTTTTCTGTATCTCATATTGGTGGCTCAGCTCAAGACTCTGGATTACCTTTCCAGGAGATGTGGCTGGCCTCATCTCCAGTATTTCATTCATTTCCTTGAAGAATTTACACGTTCTGCGTGATTGCCCACTTTTCTTCAATGCATCTCGGCATTGTATGTACGACGTTTTGAGAGTTTTCATCCTTTCCTTACACTGAGATCTGGTTTTCTCATAGCCCATGTCATGTAAAGCATTGCTGATTTTTGTGTATACAGCATTGTCAGTTTTCGAAGGACTATCCAGATGGGATTGTGCTTTCAAATCACCCCAGATACTTAGAAGGCACTTTGTGCTATTATCGCACCATGAACACTTCTTCTTTGGAGGCATTTCCACTTCTTCAAAGTGGACAAGACTGTTGGTAATGATGCAACCGATTGCATAAGACCTAAAATTAGATTTCCAAGAAAAAAGAGTCCATTTTCTGTGCAGGGGTGTTACATTTTTATCATTTACCCCCTGTAAAAAATATATATAAAGCGTTTACATGACACGTTTGCCCCCGGGGGTAAATATACCCGTGGGGGTAAACAGATTTGCCCTACCTCATGACCTGGGGCAAACTTTGCCTCAATTACCCCCTCGGGGGTAAATATTTACCCCCTTTATGTATCGTTTACATGACGACATTTGCCTCCAGGAGGCAAATTCGCCCCTAGGGGTATCTTACCCCAGGGGGTAAACGGTGCATGTAAACG